>NW_016810765.1:368469-417248 GCF_001698545.2 Rhinopithecus bieti
AAAAAAAAAAAAAAAAAAAAAAAGAAAGAAAGAAAGAAAAAAGACTCCATATCAAAAAAATAAAAAATAAAAGTAAATAAATAAATACTTAAAATTAAATAAAAAACCTTTAAAAATAATATGCGTTTATAATGAGGTGAAAATAAATGTTTTTAAAGGGAGTTTGAATGTTCCTGGTGGCTAGACTACTTTGTTTTAGTAAGAATAAGGAAATGATTAAATTTTGCCTCACACTTTGGATTTAAATAAGGATTAAATTAAATGTATAACTCCATTCCCTTATTCTGCTGAATAATTTATTGTTTCATTAACAATTAAACTCAGTCTTTCTTGTTTCCCCTTCATTATTATTACTTTATCATAATTATGATTTTATGTATTTAAGACTGAAATATTAGCTAAACAAGTTTATGAGATGTGAGAAAAAAAAAAAACCCTGAAGATCAGTCACTGGAAACAGGAAAGGTCTCCCCAGCTGGCTCAGTGTGTGTCATACTGAGGGTTAAACCAGGCTACGCTGAGGGTACCTTCAGGACGGCTTTGTCAGGTTACTGTGTATGGAAGAACCAGGAAAGGTGATAGGTTACTAGAAATAAAACAGTAACTTATTTATGTAACTGAGAAAAAACAGCACAAATGTTAGAGGTAAGAAAAGCTGATGTATTTCTGTTTTTATCCCTCTTTTAAGTTTTTTTTTTAAGCTTTATTGAGTATCTAGAAGCCTCAAATGGCATAGCTAAATACTTTCCTGCCTGCCTCTAGGATGTAGGGAAGGAAAGAGGAGGGGCATCACAACATAGGGAAATGCACTTGCCTGTGGGCTAGCAGCACCTGTCAAAACATGCCAGCCGTATTTGGGCCTTGGAACAGATGGTGAAGGCTGAATTTGGAATGGAACTGGTTGCAATTTACCTGAGCTACATGACCAAGGCTACTTTCGTCTTTATCAGCAGGTAGATCATAAGGCCAAACTCCAGTGTATGACTTAGTCATAAAGGAAAGTTGGACCCAAGCACTGGCCATTGCTGAGAAGACAAAGAGCTATAGGTGTCCAACAGCTGAAACACTTCTGGAAGTGCCTCATTAGGGACAGAAAGGGGGGCCAGTAACTCTCAGAGAAGTGGTTCTGGCTCATGTGCTATCATTTATGAAGGCTGAGCCCTTCCCTTCACCCCACACCCTCTATATCCACTCACGTTGGTGCTCTGAGATTCATTATGGGAGGCCTGACTTTCATCAAAGTAACAGACGGCAGGAGTGGGCGGGCATATCTGGCAAAGATTCTAAATCCTACTTGCAAGAAGAAAATTTAAAATGGTCCTGAAATTCCTTCAAATGGGTTCATGCCTATATGATGGGCTGATCCTGAAATCGACAATATTTAGGATCAATGAGCTGCCTAGTTGGGTTCAGTCTCTTATTGAGGAAGGACAACATTTGGATTAGGGCAGTTGCCTCTCACCAAAAAAACATATAATGTTCTTCACTGCTGGAGTGAGTCATACTGTCTTCTCTGAGCCAGTTGATGATTGCATTTTGCCAGTGTTAGCCATGGAAATTCTTTTAATTCAAATAGTTCAAATACAACAACAGCTAGATCTACAGTTCTGTCCTTCCAGCATGTTTTTTCGACCTTCTCCTTCTGGTTTCTACCTCCTGCCCTGCTTTCTCTTTGGGAAATTTTAAAGTTTTTAATTTTCAGAGATAGGGCTGTCTGTCTCCCAGGCTGGAGTGCAATGGCACAATCATGGCTCACTGCAGCCTTGACCTCCTGGGCTCAAGCAATCCTCCCACCTCAATATCCTGAGTAGCTGAGATTATGGGCGCGTGCTACTATGCCCCGCTAGTTTTTTTGTTGTTGTTTTGTTTTTTTGAGACAGAGTCTCACTCTGTCACCAGGCTGGAGTGCAGTGGTGCAGTCTCGGCTCACTGCAACCTCTGCCCCCTGAGTTCAAGAGATTCCCCTGCCTCAGTCTCCTGAGTAGCTGGGACTACAGGTGCGCACTACCACATCCGGCTAATTTTTTATATTTTAGTAGAGATGGGGTTTCACCATGTTGGCCAGGATGGTCTTGATCTCCGGACTTCGTGATCCACCTGCCTTGGCCTCCCAAAGTGCTGGGATTACAGGTGTGAGCCACCATGCCTGGCAGCTAATTTTTTTAAAATTTTAATTTTTGTAGAAACGGAGTCTCTCTCACTATGTTGCTCAGGCTGGTCTTGAACTCCTGGTCTCAAGCAATCCTCCCAATTTAGCCTCCCAAAGTGCTGGGATTACAAACATGAGCCACTGCACCTGGCCAGGGAAATTTTTAAAATCAGAAAGTCTTAGGTGGGGTGTTCAATTACAAGATGGGTTACGTGATCCAGACCTCACCAATCAGAGTATGCCATCTCTCTGGCCATAACGATCACTTTGGCAAGTCATGTGATCCAGCAGGACCAATCATCTGGGCTACAACAGAACATTGCTTTTTAGAAAATGATTTAAGATAAAGAATTTCAAATTTATGCAGAAGAAGTGAGAATAACTATGAACCTCCTTGTACTCAATACCCAGCTCCAACATTTATCAACTCGTGGTCAAATCTTGAAAAAGGTATCTTTTCACACTGGGACTGATGGACCTAGGAGGATGTTGTTGTCAACAGACAACAGGTCAGTGGAGAGCCTGACTTCAAAATAAACCCTAAATAGAAAGTAGAATAGAAGCAGAGTCCTGAGGACCTTATTTGAGTTCCTTAACCCATTAATATTGGAGGTTGCAAATTTTTTTGTGTGAAAAACCAGACCTTGGTGATGACCTTGAGCCATTAGGATATAAATAACTCCTACTAGCTTAGAGTTCCAACAGTGGAACACTAGGCATAAACGGGTTAATCCAGCTGGGTCTGAAGCCACTATTACCCCTGTACTGCCTTTCTGCTGAAGCCATATTTAGGCAAATCTCTGGCACTTGCAGAAAGTGCTGTCCAATATGAAAACCTTAAATAAACACTTCATAATACTTTTAAAAATCTTTTGTTTATCTTTGAGGTATTTGCAAAGTAGAAATTTTATGGAAATCTTCAAGGGAATAAAAGAAATGGGGAGCTCTGGACACACAAAAACAAAACCATCAGCATTTTAATTATGCTCTGCCCAAAGGATACTTCCAGTCCCATTCGGTACAGCCACCTACTAAACATTTTAAAGTAAATCACATAAATAGCATTAAGAGATGTAACCCCTAAAAACAGACAAACTGAGTCTCAAAACCTTCCCCCCAGAATTTCTGATTCTGAATTGTCCTCAAAGCAAAGAATGGATGAGCACAATCACTCCTACATTAGCATTCTGGTATTCCATCCTTTCATATGTAATGAACTATTTTCCTGGCTGTTTCTCCTCTACCTTCCACTTTGTTAGCACAATACTTACACTTTTGCTTTGCTAGTTCTTGTATTAGATCTTCATATACTTGCAAAAAGAGGTCCTCTTCAGATTTTGTTCCATCTAGGTACACTACGAAGGGGAAAAGAGAGCGGTTCAAATGCTAACAGGCTTATTAATATACAATGTTTACTTTGGCACCCAACGTCTCTTGTAAATGCCAATAGGTTTAACCAAGGCACCCAGGACCATAACTTAAAAGAAAAGTAATAGCGATTAAAGAAAGAAGTAGATGCTAGCCAGGTATAATAGGTCAAAAATGCTGGATTGTTACAGATAAATCCACACTGGCTTATGTGAAAATTATTTAATTAAAAGAGAAGAGAAAGAAAGAAGAAAAGAGGAATGAAACAGAAGAAAGAAAGTGGTGTTCTCCATATGGCACTTTTGATGCACTGAAGGTGTTCACCCAAAAGGGTCACTTAAGGAGTAATTCTTCAACATACTTAGACATGAGGATCACCTGGGAAGCTTCTTAAACCATGCAGTGGTCTGGGATCTGCAACATATGTACTAACTCAGAATTCACCAGGCTCAGAAAATATGTATTTGTGTGTGTGTGTGTGTGTGTGTGTGTGTGTGTGTGTGTGTGTTTTCAGCTATCAGAGAAGAGATGTATTTTTAATAAAACTGGCATAAGCAGCTTTGGAGAAAAAGTAGAAGTTGTCTAGATTAAAGGAAGGAAAGGGCCTTCTGGTCAGAAAACAGCAGGGAGAGGCAAGAGCAGTGATGCACCATTTGGAATGGCTAGAATATGAGGAAGCTCTGGGAACAATGTGAGATGAGATTCTAGAGCAAGACTGTACCTCAGTACCTCAGTCGTTAGAGGCCTTGATGTCTGGCTGTTTGGATTGTATCTCAAAGATCTGGAGACGTCTCAAGGTATTCAAGCAGGGCAAGAGCCTGATTAGATTTGCATTTTTGGTAAAAGGGAGAGAAGGGAAGCAAGAGGATGTTCTTGCAACCAATGGTCCAAGGTGGACATGGTGCAGCCAGAATCTTAGCATTGGCCCTGGGGATAAGCACTCCGTATGCATTCCACAGGGCTCTGACATAGCTACCTATCCTGGAGGCCAACAGGCTTCTCACAGCATGGAGAAGTCCCCTTTATTGTGAAAAGCATACATCAGTTCTAACTCCTTTGCCTTACAGAACAGCCTTCAGCCATCTTCTCTGCATTGAGTGCCCTATTCCAGTGATCTGTTCTTAGCTCAAGCCCACAGATCCAGATGCTTACCTCCAAATTGCTACATATGTCTCCCAGGCACCTCAACCTCATTATGTGCAAAACAGACATGCATTCCTCCCTTACGGGTCTGCAATGCCTTCATTTTTTTCTAAAATCCATCAGTTGCTGAGGCATCTGTCATCTTCCCGCCCCCTCCATAGCTGTTCTATCACCCATTTCTACTGAGTGCAGGCGTCTAACATCACACCCTATAAATCTATCCTCCTCCATTCTCTACACAGCCAGAGGGGTCTTAACTAAAAAGAATTTTTATCAATCATGTCCTTGTTTAAAACTTCTCTCTAGAGAGCTTCCCACTTCTCTGAGAATAATGATCAAAGTCCTTACCTAGACTATTGGCCTTATAGGGTCTGGACCCTGCCTGTATCACCAGCATCAATCTGCTCCCTTACTTTTCTTTACCAGAAAGTTTTCTCAACATCAGCTTTCTTTCAGGGGCTTCTCATTCCTTCCTGTCCCCGGTCCTTTCGTGTGCCATACCCACTTTCTGGGGTGATCTTCTATTTCCCAATCCATCTCCTTTGTTCAGTTAAACTCATCGAAGTTTGGTTAAATGTGACTTCCTTAAGGAAGCCTTCCCTAACTACTGGGATCTCGGCAGTCCCCTAGAGCTTGGTGTCACAGAACTTACAGCAGCTGGAAAGGACAGGCTTGGGCCGCTGGTGTCTCTAGCACCTGTTTCCACGATAGAATGTCACCTGCATGACAGCAGGGGCTGGGTCTGCCTTATTCCCCTCACCATCTCCAGGGTAACACCAGAAGGCATTCATTCAATACTGGTTGAATAAATAACCATCCAGAAGCTGATGAGAGCCACAGAGAGAAACAGAAACCGGGGAACCAGCTATGGAAGAGGAGAAGCCCAGAGTGTTCTTGCTTAAGTGTCCCTTTATACTTTTGTATGAGTCCTTTCTTTTGTATACTTTGAGGCAAATGACAAGTAAAAGGGGGACTTTTTGAACAGAGGGAGAAAAGGCACTTACCAACTTCCCATGTGATGTCTTGCATTTCTTGTCTGTGCTTTAGATACATGGGCCACACATGGCCATCAAAGTATCCCGGAGAGTCTGGAGGCTCATAGACCCTTGTACTATCAAAACATGTAGGAAACTTGATGTTGACAGAAACACACAATTGATAAAGTAAAATATGAATGGTCAGGATAATGGAGAAATCACTCAGAGGCTGAATCTAAACAGTATGCTACATGTTTTAACCCAGTGGCAGTTAGAGGACAGTAGTAACGTGGATTTAGTTCTCTGATCCTAAAATTAATTTTGTAATCCACTGACTATCATTCTTAATTATCCTTTTTCCTTCTAGTGCTTTATAAGAGAATTAAGAGACAAATAGTGTAAATAATGATGGAGAGACCACTAGGTTGGATTAAGCTTTGAACTAATTGGTGTTCTCTGTAGCTGTGGCAGAACAGGCTCACTCACATTAAAATCATAATCACCATGGGCTTGCTTTGTTTGAGGATTTAGGAGAAATGAGCCAAAAGCTTGATATAAGGCCCTTTTCTTAGAAAGTAATTTGCATTACTCTGTGTGGATGACCATTTATGGAAAAAGGTTTTGCTCCTTTTATGAAGAAGAGTTAAGGCTTCCTGTCTCTGAAAAATGACATTGCTCAATAATGTTGCTGTCCTCATTTTTATTCTGAATTTTTTGTTTTGAATTACAACTCCCAAAGATGATTTCAAAACTTACCTCCTCCTCCTTTTACATTCTTCATATGGAATAGTCAGGAAATAGCTTCTATTCCATATAGTGTCAAGGGGCCTAAAATAACAGCATACTTAGTTCACAAGGGTTTTTCTTCCCCGCATTCACTCAGAGCCAATATTAGAGTGGAGATGCTTACTTATAATTAAAAAGAAGGAAACCTTCGATGATTAAAATGGGGATTTCCTCAGCACTTTCCCGGTCTGTTGATACCACAGAGCGTCTTGCGCTTTCCATCCAGCAGGAAATGGCTGACATCATTTTTTCCATGTTAAGTGCTTCAAGCACTTCAAACAAACACACAAAAATTGCAATTAATATAGCAAAACATTTTGTGATGTGACTTTTTGTGATGCGTATATCCAGGATTCTGTAAATATATAGACCATCATTTTATTTCCCTTCAAAACTCCTAATAACAAATATTTTAGATAACACTTTGAAACTCTAATACTGATAAACCAGAGTGACACGTTTTTATTATGGAAAATTTCAAGCATACAAAAAAGTAAAGCACAGTGAACTCCTACGTCCCTATTACCAGCTCTGACAGTCACAAACCCATGGCTAACCTTGCTTTACTTATAACTTTGATTCTTTCCTGACTACACAAAAATGTAAAATTTTTAGAAGATGAAATATGTACAGATAAGTTTGAAAGATACATGACACATGGGGGGAAATACCTGTAATGTCTTTGGCAAAGAGTTAAGATATTTAATTAGCAAAGAGCTCTTCTAGATAAATAATTAAAAGTCAGACTATTTGTAAAGAACACAAATATGTCATTGTCACACTCTAAAATGTGCATGCTTCTTGAGCTAATCGTAATTTTAGAAAAGTAGCCTATAGCTTTTAAAAGTATGGTACTTAAACCAGTAGTATTAGCATCACCTGGGAACTTGTCAGAAAGGCAAATTCTCAGCTCCACTCCAGAACTACTTAATTGGGCCAACAGCACTTAAGAGTGTTTTTTAGCGGAAGGTTTTTCAATGATGGATTAATTTATTTAATAGATATAGGACTATTAAGGTTTTTTTTTTCTTTGTTCTGGTGTTAGTTTTGGTAAGCGATGTCTTTCTAGGAAATCATCAATTTCACCTAACTTTTCAAATTTATTTGTATAATGAGTGTTCATAATATCCTTTTATCTCTTTAATGTCTGTAGGATTTACAGTGATATTACCTTTTTTGCTTTTGTAATTTGTAATTTGTTCCATCTCTGTATTTTTTATGAGACTTATTTACTCTGGGGATTGCTCAGATTCTTGAAGTTTTATGTCTTAAACCAAATTTGAGAAGTTTTTTTTTTTAAACCATTACCTCTTTGAATACTTTTTTAGTCCCACACTTTCTCCTGAGACTTCAAAGATATGAATATTAGATCTTTCATTATTGTTCCACATTTTTATTCATTTATTTTCAGTCTATTCTCTCTCTGTTGTTGAGAATAATTTGTATTGTTCTGTCTTTAAGTTCACTAATTGTTTTCTCTGTCGTAGTTACTCTGCTACTGAGCCAATCCAGTGAGTTTTCAAATTTTGATTAATGTATTTTTTCCATTCTAAAATTTCCATCTGGTTCTTTTTTCAAATCTTCTATTTCTTTACTGAGGCATTCTAGTTTTTCACTTGTTTCAAGCCTGTTTGCAATACTATGCTTAAAACCTTTTAATAACGCTGCTTTAAATTCTTTGTCAGATAATTTCAACATCTGTGTCATCACGGTATTGGTGTCTATTGATTCATTTTTCTTGGTCAAGTTGAAACTTTTTTGGTTCTTAGTATAACAAGTGATCCTCAGTTGTGTCCAGGACATTTTAGATCCTGTGTTATAAGGCTGTAGATCCTATTTAATCTTCTTTTGCAGGCAGTCACCCTGTTCCGGTATAGCTTGCAGGTTCAGGTGGGGGCGGATGCTCTGCTTCCTGCTAGGCCCTGCTGATGCTGTGTTGTGGGGGAAGTTGGTCCATCGTGGGAAGAGGGGGTCAAGGAGAGTGCCGGTTACGTTTCATTGCTGCTAGCTGTGGGCAGAAGTTCATCTTTCCACTGGGTTCTGCTGACAGGAGCTGACACCACCTGAGTAAGGAAGGTGAAGTGCCAACCTGCTCCATTGCACACTGCCTCTTTCCACCTGAGTGCTGCCAGGTGGAGGCGAAAGTGCAGCTCCCCATTTGGTTCTACTGATCCAACCCCCAGGGGTGACGTGGAGGGGTGACTCACGCTGCCTTGCTAATGCTGGATGGATCTTCTGGAAGTCTAGCTCTGCACCCAGCTAACACCATGAAGGAGGACGGTTTTGCCTTTTGTGTCTGGCTAGAGTAGGGTGGATGTTATCAAAAAGGTTTTCTATTCTGGTAGGCCACCTTTTTCCTTGTTCCTTTTTTAGCCTGTGCCTATGGATGGTTCCATGTTGTATACTTCTCCTGTATATGTAGGAAGCAAAAAGAAAACTCAGGGATCCCATAGCCATGTCATTCCTCATGTCCTGGAATCTCTAGCCAGCATGCTTTCTTTTTTCCCTTCAGTCTTCCTTTGTCTGTTTGTTGCATTATGTCCAGGGTTTTTCATTGTAGGTTTCATTGTAGAAAAAACCATGTAGGTTTTTCATGTAGGAGGGAGGACCAGTGAGCAATGGGACTAATCCGTCTTGGCTGGAACCAGCAGTCTTTCTAGTTTTGATATATTTTTGTTATCATTCATTAAAATATTTTCTAATTTTCATTGTGATTTAGCTTTTGACCCAAGGAATAGATATGTGTTTTGCTTCAGATAAAATACAATGATGTTTGGGATTTGCTTGAAAACAATATAGATGAATACAGTGGGTGACGGTATAGATGAAATATAATTGGTCAAAATTTCATCTTATTAAAACTGGGTGGTGAACTCATGAGAGAGTTCATACTTTTCTGCTGACCTCTGCATAAGTTTGAAATTTTCCATTAGAAAAAGTTTTTGAAAATCAGAAAAAAGGGTAATGCTTACTTTTCAAACACTTGGTTATTGCTTTTTAATTTCCTTCATGGTGATTACAGAGTATCTTTGTATTTCTTCAATCCATAAAGTATATTAGGACTTACTCCATGCCCTTGCATATATGGACTATTTGGGGTAATATGTACTCAAGAAAAAAAATATGTATTCTGCTGTTATTAGGTGCATGTTCTGTACATGTCAGTTTTTGGTCAAGTTAGTTATATTGTTCAAATCTGTTATATCATTAGTAATTTTTGTCTGCTAGTCCCATTAGTGGCTGTTACGAGCTGAATGTGTCCCCCTATGTTAAAGTCCTCATGCCCAGTTCTCCAGAATGTGACTTTATTTGGAAATATGGTCATTACAGATTTAATCAGTTAAGGTGAGGTCACACTGGAGTAGGGTGGGCACCTGATCCAATATGATTGATTACAGAAGGAGAAAATTCAGACACACACATGGGGACAGTACCATGTGGAGATGAAGTCAGGGGCTGGGGTGATGCAGCCGAAGCCAAGGCTGCCAGAGATTTCAGCAAACACCAGAAGCCAGGAGAGGGGCACCGAAAAGAGTCTCCCTCACAGCCTCAGAGGGAGCCCACCCTGCTGACACTTGGATCTCAGACTTCTGGCCTCTCGAATTGTGAGACAATAACTTTCTGTTGTTTCAGGCATTCTGTGGTACTTTGCTATGTTGCCCTAGCAAACTAATACACAAAGGAAGTTGTGTTAAAATCCCCCTCATCAGCTGCGCGTGGTGGCTCACACCTGTAATCCCACCACTTTGGGAGGCTGAGGTGGGCAGATCACCTCAGGTCAGGAGTTCAAGACGAGCCTAGCCAACCTGGGGAAACCCCATCTCTATTTAAAAAAAAAAAAACAAAAATTAGCCAGGCATGGTGGTTCATGGCTGTAGTCCCAGCTACTTGGGAGGCTGGGGCATGAGAATTGTTTGAACCTGGGCAGCAGAGGTTGCAGTGAGCCAAGATCACACCATTGCACTCTAGCCTGGGTGTCAGAGTGAGATTCCATCTCAATAAAAAACCAACCAACCAACAAACAAAAAACTCCCACGCCAATTGTGGATTTGTGTCTTTCTCTCCTCTTAGCTCTGTCAGTGTTTAATGCATTTTAATGTTATGTTATTAGGTAGATAAAAATTTTAGGTTGTTTTATTTTCTTATCGAAGTAACTCATTTCTTTCTATCTCAGTAATACTCGGCCTTAAAGTTTACTTCGTCTGGTATTAGTATAGTTGCTAGAGTTAAAACAGTTCTTTCAGTAGGGGTTTCTATCATGGATCTTTTTCTAGCCTTTTACTGCCTATATTTCTATGTCCTTATACTTAAGTCCATTTCTTTTGTTATTTTTCTTTTTTGAGACAGAATCTCGCTCTGTTGCCCAGACTGGAGTGCAGTGGCGCAACCTTGGCTCACTGCAACCTCTGCCTCCCAGGTTCAAGTGATTCTTCCGCCTCGGCTACCCGAGTATCTGGGACTATAGTTGTGAGCCACTGCATCCAGCTATTAAGCCTTTCTCTTTTAAGGAACTTATTGTTGGCTTAAAAAAAAAAATACCAGTCTGACAATTTTTGGAGTATTTTACTTCCTTTCACTTAATGTGGCTACTGGTATATTTGGGCTTAAATCTATCATCTTACTATTATTTTCTATTTTTCCACCATCTTTTGATTTTTTTTTTTTTCTTTGACACAGTCTCACTCTGTCACCTAAGCTGGAGTGCAGTTGCATATCTCAGCTCACTATAGCCTTTGCCTTCCAGGCTCAAGTGATCCTCCCGCCTCAGTCTCCTCAGTAGCTGGGACCACAGGTGCGCACCACCACACCCAGCTGATTTTTGTATTTTTTGTAGAGACAGGGTTTTGCCAGGTTGCTCAGGCTGGTCTTGAACTCCTTGGACCCAAGTAATCTACCCACCTTGGCCTCCCAAAGAGCTGGGCTTACACGTGTGAGCCACCGTACTCGGCCATCCTTTGATTTTTAATTTTTGTTTTGATTTCTTTCATATTAATCAATTATATTCCATTGAAAATAGAATTATTTCCTCTACAAACTTGATAGTTCCACATTTTAAAACTATCCTGTTTGTGCTTAGAAAGACTTGACTAGTACTTTGATTCCTTAAATTTGTGCATTTACCTAAAATGTTCAAATCTTTCCTTAAGATAGATTCCTGATGTGAGATGCCTTGAAGTCATGGCATGAACATGCTAAGTTTAGGACACATGCTCAACCTCCCTTCCAGAAAGGCTGTACCAATTTATCTATATACTTCCATCTAAAGTATATTAGGGCCTTTGTTTTACTGAGCCCGTGCTATCACTGGATAATTCTCATTGCTTTAAACATCTTCATTTACTTGGTAAGTGGGAAAAAAAGCAATTTACAGTTCTTTAAGGTTTTTATTGTACATTTACTAATCCAATAACTGACTGCTTCTATGAAGAGCTTATTCACAACCTTAGGCCCTTTTCCTACTGGGATATTAGTTTTTCTTACCAGTTTGTAAGAATTCATTAAAATTAGAAATAGTAATTCTTTTCCAATTGTTGAAAACTGTCTTACATTGTTTTCACCCTTACTTTGTAATGATTTTCTCACTAACCTCTGGACGAGAGGAAGAGAAGAAAGAAAAAAAAAAGAAAAAATGATCCTGGCTGCAACTCAAGAAGCAAGAACAGGGAATGAGTCAAGAATTTTGCCTCTCATAAAACTATTATGTGTCTGTAAGAACTGATCATATAACACTTTTCCTAAAAGATTATCAGTTAGAGAACATACTTTATGACTTTTTTAAGGGAGCTCCCTCTGTTACTAGTTTGTATAAGTACTCAATGATCATCTTTTTTATTATAAAGGTTAATAAGACCACTAAATATTAAACAGCCTATTAGCATGATATTCTCTACAGAAAATGTTTTAGGATAGACTGTAATCCTTTGGCTTCAAAACTGTTAGCTTGGAGTAAGGAATGAGGAGAATCCATGTAAAATATGTTCACAAAACTTTCTGAACAGTGAAAAAAACAAAAGCAAACCACAGCTGTCTAGTGCTTTGGCCACCAGGAAGGAAAGCTGAAAGAATGAGAGAATATAGTCTGCTCCAGGCAAAATTCTGTCATGGGGTAGTTGAGGGTGACCAATATAGCTACTTATATATCTCCAGAACAGGAATGGGCAGAGGGAGAGCAAGCCTAACTTACTTCAGAAGAAAACCCTATGATTCCACGTGGAGAAAGGGGAACCTTCATACACTACTGGGAGGAATGTAAATCAGTACAGTCACTATGCAGAAGTACAGAGATTCCTCAAAAAATTAAAAATAGAACTACCACATGATCTGGCAATTCTATTACCACTTATATATCCAAAATAAAAGAAATCAATATATCCAAGAAATATCTGCACCGCCATGTTTATTGCAGCGCTATTCACAAATAGCCAGAATATGAAATGAACCTAAGTACCCATCGATGAAGAAATGGATAAAGAAAGTATGGTGTGTATATGTAATGGAATATCATGCAGCCATAAAAGGAATGAAGTCATCATTTGCAGCAACATGGATGGAACTGGAGTCCATTATGTTAAATGAAGTAAGTCAGGCACAGAAAGACAAGTATCACATATCCTCATGTATATGTGGGAGCTAAAAAAAGTGGATTTCATGAAGATAGAGAGTAGACTGGTGGTTACCAGAGGCCTGGAAGGGGAAGCAGGTGGGGGGAATGAAGGGAGAAAAAAAAAAAATGTATTTATTACCAATGAACTGTACACTTAAGATTGGTAAAGATAGTAAATTATATAGGCATATTTTACCTCAATTAAAAGAAGAAAATCTATCATTCCTGTGTTTTCAGTTTTATTATTTTATTTTAAAATATATATTTTTGAGACAGGGTCTCACTCTGTCACCCAGGCTGGAGTAGAGTGGTGCGACCTGGGTTCACTGCAGACTCAGCCTCCTGGGCAAAGTGATCCTCCCACCTTAGCCTCCAAAGTGGCTGTGACTACAGGCATGCACCACCACACCTGGCTAATTTTTGTATTTTTTTGGGTAGAGATGGAATCTCCCTGTGTTGCCCAGGCTGGTCTCAAACTCCTGAGCTCAAGTGATCTGCCTGCCTCGGCATTCCAAAGTGCTGGCATTACAGGTGTCAGCCTCCAAGTCTGGCCCCAATGTTTTCAGTTTTAAATATAAAACTGGAAAAAGGTTTTCACTTATTTAAATAGTTCAACAGAAATCAGAAACCTACAAAGGCAGGCTTAAAGTACAGCAATATATTTAAACACACTTTAAGACTGCCCTCACAGATACAGTAAAGTTCTTTTTTTAAATTTTGTTCCACAGAACCATCAAGTTCAACATAGTGAAGTTCTTTGGGTTTGAAAAAGAAAATGAACATAAGCATACAATATTTGACAAGCAAATCTACTTACCATCATACTGCAAAATCCATTTTATCTGTCTCTATCTCAGACTCTGGCTGGAAAAATAATAAAGTACCCATGAAAATAGTGTGTAGGAAAGAAATAATACAATTATAGACTAAAAAGGATAATACAATTATAAAGAAATAATACAATTATAGACTAAAGTATTTTAATAAATGCTTTGAATGAGCAATTAAAGATCAGCACTGATAGACAGTGCCATCTAGTGGATAAATAGCACCATTGCACTGAGCCTAATTTCAATACAAAAGGTACATTACTCGCCAAAGACTTCTTGGATGTAATTCAATTAACTTGGTGGTTAAACCTTTTTGTATTAAATAAATAATTTAAGAAGTTTTATAGATACCTTGAAAAAATCATCCTGAGATATGACACTGCAATTTGGGAGGTGTTTCTGCAAATTCTTAGCCAGTGTTGTTTTCCCACCGTTTGTCACACTGAAGCAAAGAAAAGTACCAAGAAGGAAAAGCATTAAAATCATTAAACACTTTTTTTTTTTTTTGAGAGACGGGGTCTCGCTGTGTCACCAAGGCTTAAGTGCAGTGGTGTGATCTTGGCTAACTGTAACCTCCGGTTCCTGGGTTCAAGTGATTCTCCTGCCTCAGCCTCCCGAGCAGCTGGGATTACAGGTGCCGCAACCACACCCGGCTAATTTTTGTAGTTTTAGTAGAGATGCGGTTTCGCCATGTTAGACAGGCTGGTCTGGAATTCCTGACCTCAGGTGATCCACCCGCCTGGGCCTCCCGAAGTGCTGGGATTACAGGCGTGAGCCACAGGGCCTGGCCAAAAAATCATTAAACACTTTAAAATATTTTTAAAGAGGATATTTAAAGCAATATTTACTATTTAAGAAAAAAGGATTTCTTTCATAGATAGTGCCTTAAACAGCAGATCTGATGTACTAAACGATAAGAAATAAGCTGGGAAAGATGAAGGAGAAAGGTAACTACCGAGTAAGTGAACTGAGTAACACTAGCACTTACAAATACAGGCACTGTGTTGGAAGCGAAATGTTTTTTTGCCTATGTCAAAATATTCACATGGTTCATATGCAACACAGAGAATATGAGTAGCACATTTTAGTGCAAGTGTATAAAACTGCATATGGTCACTGATTTTGCTTCAAGGCATAGTGGAAAAAACAGGAGTGGCTTAGTACAAGCCCACCTACCATGAAATCACATTTCCTCTGTGATGCCTCCTTTTCCCCATCTCTCTCCACCTGGGGGCCAGCTGGGAGGTCCGCTGTAGCTTATCCCATCGGGCCAGTTATTTGTTCCTTCTGGTCGGACCGTGAAGTCCAGAAGAAGGGGCACTGAGTCACTCCTCTTTAGATCTAGTTTCCCAGCGTCTAGGAGATCACACGGGAGGGAGGCACTTCCCTACTCAGTCGTTTATTGAAAGAGTGTTTTAACCTGGGGCTCATGTCTGTGAACATAAGTCAGGGCATTTGTGAACTTGAATGAGAAAAAAATTATACCTTTAATTTCACTGAATTCTAACAGAAATTTAGCATCTCCTTTAATTATAAATATAAGTGATATAAGTACCCCTGACATTCACCAAGAGAAATCACAGATATTTTCATATTATGTTGCAGTTGGGTTGGATATCTTGAAGTATCCTCAATGTTCATTATTACTTCTGATTTATGGCATTGTTTAGACCCACCTCTGGGTATTGTTATTTAATATATTGACATAGAAGAGTATATATCACAATATCACAAATTTGTTTTTAAAAATATTTTTATAACTATATTTCAATATAACCAATTTCCTTTGTATTCCTGTATTTTATTTTGTACACTTAAAACTATTATGCTGAGGTCAAGATTTCACCATACCACCAAATGTTCACAGTACAAAAAACTCCTGACTACACATCTATTTGTAAGAAACTTTGCTTAATCTCAGATGAGATCAATCCACAAATACTTATAATCTAGAAAAGAGAAAATGAATTAACATCTATTCATCAAAATGGCCTGCATATAACTCTACTATTATATTATACCTCAAGGTAGAAGGAACCTGATGCACAAGATTTCTCATTTAACCTTACGATACACGACTGGGTAGGATATGGGCCATCTCTTTGAAAACAAGGAAAAGGGAGTGGGTGCTACCCTATGTATCGAGACAATATTACGACTTTTCCCCCTCTTTAACAAAAATGTCTGTAAACTATACCAATTGTCCATAGTTTAGGTATTAAGTTTTGGTTTAAATGAGATAGTGAACAGGAGTGACTTTATTACAATATGAACAATCTGGCTAGAAAAATCTGTCATTTTCTAGAATTATCTCTGTTAAGATCATGCAGTCAAACCAACAGTAGTAATTAGATCCTTTCTCACTGACTTAGCTAAAGCCAATGAGAAATGCACACCCCATTTTTGCACAAGCCTTGGAGGAGACAGACCGGCTAGAAGATAGTCTGAGATATGGAGAGGAGAGGGAAAAAAAGTATTTAAACAAGCCTGCACCTAAAATCCACACTCAGATTGGGAGACATCCTGGTCAGGTGACGACAGCTCAGGCCACCCACAACATGGGGGAAAGGAATAGGAACCTTCCTTGGGGAAGGGAATAGGATGGGGAAAGGAATAGGAATGGGGAATAGGATGGGGGAAAGGAATGGGGGAAAGGAATAGGAAGGTCACCCAAAACATGTGGGAAAGGAATAGGAACCTTCTCCTATGGCACACCCACAACCACCACGTGCAGCACACTCACAGCCTTGCTTGCATGTGCTATCCAACCTGAGGAGAAGCGTGCCCAGCGTGCTCAGATCCTAGGATCCTACGAAGGAAAAAGGGTGACTACTTGGTGCCGCTCCCTTCTTTGCTCACAACACCCAAATAAATGCACAACTCCTGGCCCATTTTTTTTTTATGTGCCAGGTAACAAGAGGGCTCATTGTATTTGGACATAACAGTGGGCTAGGGAGAAGTTAAAAGGCCGTCTGTAATTATTCAAACACATGGAGAATACATTCTGCAACAGGTAGATGTTAATATTCCAATTTTCCAGTTGAGGAAACTAAGGATTGAGAAGTTAATATAGTAATAAAACTAGTCCATGTTAAGTAATGGAGATGGGATACAAAGTCTAATGCCAGGATGGATTTTAATTTTTTTTACATTGTGGGACTCTGAGAGAATCCCATGAAGGTTATCATCTCTTTCCCTAGTGACTGAGTTTGGATGTTTGTCCTCTCCAAATGTCATATTGAAATGTGATCCCCGGCCAGGCATGGTAACTCACACCTGTAATCCCAGTACTTTGGGAGGCCGAGGTGGGCAGATCACCTGAGGTCGGAGTTCAAGACCAGCCTGGTCAACGTGGTGAAACCCCGCCTCTATTAAAAATACAAAACTTAGGCCGGGCGCTGTGGCTCACGCCTATAATCCCAGCACTTTGGGAGGCCGAGGCAGGCAGATCACGAGATTAGGAGATCAGGACCATCCTGGCTAACATGGTGAAACCCCGTATCTACTAAAAAAATACAAAAAAATTAGCCGGGCGTGGTGGTGGGTGCCTGTAGTCCCAGTTACTCGGGAGGCTGAGGCAGGAGAATGATGTGAACCCGGACAGTGGAGCTTGCAGTGAACCGAGATCAAGCCACTGCACTCCGGCCGGGGCGACAGAGCGAGACTCCATTTCAAACAAACAAACAAACAAAAACAAAGAACAAAAATTAGCTGGGCGTGGTGGTGCACGCCTGTAGTCCCAGCTACTTGGGAGGCTAAGGCAGGAGAATTCCTTGAACCCGGGAGGTCGAGGCTGCAGTGAGCTGAGATTGCACCACTGCACTCCAGCCTGGGCGAGTGAGACTCTGTCTGAAAAAAGAAATGTGATCCCCAAGCTGGAGGTGGGGCCTGCTGGCAGGTGTTTGGTTCATGGGGGTAGATCCCTCATGAAGGGTTTGGTGCCATCCCCATGGTAATGAGTGAGTTCTTGCTTTGTTGGTTCACGTGAGAGCTGGTTGTTTAAAAAGTCTGAGATCTCCCTCTCACTCTCTCTCTTTTTTTCATTTTTGATTTTTTGTATTTTTACTAGAGACAGGGTTTCACCGTGTTAACCAGGATGGTCTCAATCTCCTGACCTTGTGATCCGCCCACCTTGGCCTCCCAAAGTGCTGGGATTACAGGCGGGAGCCATCGTGCCCAGCCCCATTTCACTCTCTCTTGCTCCTTCTTCCGCCATGTGATATGCTGGATCCCCTTCACCTTCCACCATGAATGTAAGCTTCCTGAGGCCCTCATCAGAAGCACGTACCAGCACCATGCTTCTTGTACAGCCTGCAGAACAGTGAGCCAAATAAACCTCTTTTTCTTTATAAAATACTCAGCTTCAGGCATTCCTTTATAGCAAGACAAACGGACTAACACCCCCAGAAAAATGACTATATTTACATTTGTGTTAAATCTCCAGGAGGTTCATGGATGCCCTCTGAAATCCTTCAGAACCCCTGTTATTTGCAGTTCAATAATTACTGTTATTACTTCTCTATGAAGTAATAATTTGGTCAAGACTTATTGGACAATTACTTCCTAGGGAAGCAAGTGGTTAAGTTCATAAGATGCAAGGCAGGAACAAAAGTCGCCATAACTGAATCTGGCATGGGCTTCACAGGTGCAGCAGCACTAAAATGAAATTGAGGCACTTGGCCAGGAGCAGTGGCTCATCCTTGTAATCCCAGCACTTTGGGAGGCCCAGGTGGGAGGACTATTTGAGGCCAGGAGTTCAAGACCAGCCTGGACAACATAGTAAGACCCTGTCTCTTAGAAAAAGGAGAAATCATGGCACTTGCTAAAGAAAAGATAGTGGGAAGAAGGCTTTCTTAGGAAGTTATGGATAGTACCTAGTGCACAGGACAAGACAGGAGGTAGGTTTCTAGGTATACGGCCCTGTATTGGGACATTGAGAAGAGGGAAATCTTATTTACACAGATGCCAAATGAAGGGTGGATTGGATCCTGTAGTGGACTTTGTAGTTGCCTTTCCAGGTTCCATGTCTGTTTTCTAGGTCTGGTTGGGACTGCTCCCACTCTCAATTCCAGAACAGAACCCACTGACCTAAACCAATCAATGTAATCCCACCTCTTTTACCACAGTGGCTGCATGTATGTGGACCACGCTTGTCCAGTCAAAGGGAGACCTATGACCTAGGGAAGAGAAGTATTTCCCCTTCTGCCCAGTGACAGGCTATGAAGAAACAAGTCACAGGGCTCCTAGCAGCTCCTTGTGACCAAAAGGATAAGTCAGTTCTAAGATGAACCCAAATGAAAGACACATAGAAGAGAGAAAAACTGTCTTTGGTGATACCACTGAGCTCCTGTATCAAATCTTTCCTGCAGCCTGCTACCCCTGAGGCTAATACATTTCCTTTATTACTTATGGATAGCCTTCATATACCATGATATTCAGATTTAATTCTCAATAACTGGGAACCACTGAATATCATTCCTCAGGCAGATAATTAAAATGTTCTGTATGAAGTTTAAACTGGTAGAGGTGTGTAGGAAAGATTAGAAGGGAAAGATGGGGATTACGGAATGAGAGCCTATATCAGGATGGTGGCAGTGAGTGCGGGAAGGAAGAGAAACACAGGAGAAGTACTGCAGAGAAAAACTGAACTTTTCTTCTGATTAGATGGGAGGCAAAGCAGAGTTCTGACATTTAGTTCACTCAATTTTACTTCTGATTGTTGACTTACTATGGTAATGTAATACCATAACACAACGATCTCCCCAAAATTACAAACAAAGTAGTCTTATATTTTATTAACTGGGTCATAAATAATAGAGTAAAGGTGAACATACTATGGTAGCAAAACAAATAATGTCATTTTCACTTGATGTTGATGTTTTATTTGCATGCCTGCCTCTGGGACCACAGGTAGGATGACCATATAATTTAGAACACGTTTGAGAGAAAGAGAGGTGCCTCCAGGACCACAAGTATTAGCTTGGGCAACATGGGACATAAGGCCACCCAAAACATGGGGGAAAGGAATGGAGGTGAAGGTGTTCTAACATGTCTGAAGCTGGGCACAGCTGCAAAGAAACACTAAGTTTTCTCCTCCGTCATGATGGAGGAACACCCATATGGGGAATGATAAATCATCCTGAATGAAAGCAGTGCCCAATCAGACCTTGCCTCTGGTGTTAGCTCCACAAAATAAAAGGGAAAGTGGGTAAATGTGGTTGACGGACTCTTCTGTCTCTCTGTTTATAGAAAACTCTTCCATCTCTTGTTGGCATTTATGACGCCAGCACTTCGCTGACATCCCACAGTGGTCTGCTCTTCCCCAGGACTCTGGAATCCTCACTGCTTCTCTGTCCCCTACTCCATCCACACGGAAACACCATTTGCACATCCTCAGTATCTTAAAGAGCTGTCTGTACCAAAATTACTCACCCACTGATTCCAACGATAAATGTTTTCATAATTAGCTTTGAAAACCACAGCTTCCTAGTATTTCCTAAAAGTAAAAAAAAAAAAAAAAAATCAAATGCATTTCATTTAGATGTCTAGGGAGATAAAGAATCCTAAATTAGGAGCACCAGCTGAGAGGGGAGGGTGACAGTGACCTCTCAGGACAGCCCCGCGTTATCCACATTCCCTGCCCTACTGGCTTCCCCTGCTACCACTGAGTGCCAACAGCCAGGGCGTGCTCAGGGCCTCTCAACCAGTTCAACGTCAGGTGAGCTGCGGAAGACTCCCCCTTGAATGTCTGTTTTCCAGGCGTGGAAGAGTTGCTAGGCCACAGTGTGGTATATGAAGTTTCATCCTCTCCTTAGCCAGGTTGCCTTCCACCTGCACAATTCAGTCACCTGGGTATGACTCATTATCAATGAGGCAGGGACCTCTGTGGGCTGGCCTCTTTCTCCCCTTATAAGACAGGAAAAAAGTAGCTGCTGACCAGAGGCAAAATGAAGCTAATGCCGTTTAAAGACGAGATTTCTTCACCCAAAAGCCTAGCTCTTGGGCCTGGCTAGGTACATTTTTTTCGGAAACAGGCCAGATAGTAAATATTTGACGCTGTGTGGGCCAAGGGGCAAAATCTAAATTGTTATGTATGGACTTATATAATAAGAGAAAAAATATTTTCACAAATTTTTGTGATGCAATTCAATATATAATCATAATGTTTTTTAACAGGTCTACTAATGACAAGAATGAAATTCCCTTTTATTGGGCTATCATTTCCTTTAATTGGATTTGTGTAGTGCTTTCTACATGAAACTGCAAATGTTCAGGCAGAGGGCCAGGTTAAGCCACCAGCTGCTGTTTTGTGGACCTTTGGTCTAGGGGATGGAGGGCAGTTTCATACATGCCTCCCTAAGGTTCACTAAAGCAGTCCTTGGTTATTACAATGGGCCATTTTTCATCACTAAGTGAAAAGGTGAAGCGCAGCTGGAGGGAACCTTAATAGTGGCTGCTGAAGGTCATCTCTGATAGTCACTGTTCTTCATTCCTATCTGCTCGGGGGGTGGCCAGGGACCTAGGCTGTGTAGCCGGGGGCAAGTGGCTGCCTGTCAAGCTGGAGGCTCCCAGCAATGCTCCAGTTCTTCTGATCTGTGTCCACACTCTCCCTGGGGAGGGGTTATGCAGAAAAAAGCCTGGTGGGGAAAGGGCTATTGTTACCTGACTTCTTGGCCTTTCTAGAATATTCCACATTGAGTACAATTGCTTAAGACTGGGGTCCACTTCCATTAACAAGTCTGTGTGAGACAAGAATTCAATCATGACTGTAATAAAATAGCAACTGGGCACGGTGACTCATGCCTAGAATCCCAGCACTTTGGGAGGTCAAGGCAGGCGGATTGCTTGAGCTCAGGAGTTTGAGACCAGTCTGGGCAGCATGGTAAAATGCTGTCTCTACCAAAAATACAAAAGATTAGCCAGGCATGGTGGTGTGCTCCTGTAGTTCAGCTACTTCGGATACAAAAGATTAGCCAGGCGTGGTGGTGTGCTCCTGTAGTTCCAGCTACTTCGGAGGCTGAGGTGGGAGGATTGCTTGAGCCCACAAGGTGGGGGTAGCAGTGAGTGGAGACTGAGTTGCTACACTCCAGTCTGGGTGACAGCGAGACCCTGGCTTAAAAAATAAAATAAAACAGAACAAGTTGGATATTTGAGTTTCATCCAGAGTTATGTTGTTGAATCACATCTCCATCCAAATTTACAAGATGTATCGAGGGAACGACTGCATACAATGAATATTGTAAAATACATTTTTATGTTGTGATTTTTCTGCTTTTGAATTTTATTTTACCCTATTCTTATTTTTTCGGTATGTCAGTGCAATGATGCCAACTAGCCTTATTTTGGGAAGGGAGAGGCTGCTCTTTATCTCACTTTTGTGGCGATAAATGTTCTTTCTCTTACAAAATTATGTTGTCAAAAATTGTTAGCAGAGTGATATCCTCACTTGACCAAATAAAGTAAAAATTCATAAAACTTTGTCATTCCTTGCCCCCATTTCACTTATTTTTGGATAGCTCACTGAAGCATAAATTCTCAAACTTGGAGAAGTATAGCTTTAGAGATTACTTGGTCTACCTCTTCCTTTTGCAGAAGTGGAAACTGGCTCAGACAATAGAGCGATTTGCCTAAGGTCACACAGACAGTAAGTGGAAAAGCCAGATATGAAACTAAACCAGTTGAGTTGACTTCTTTCCATCACTCCAAGCTGCTAAAAAGCACTTTATTACTAACAGCAAAGAAAGGGTGTTACATATGTGCTAGCTTAATTGTCAGGCTCTGATGGATAATTGATGTCATTCTTACTGATGTATTATTGATGGGGCACTATTTGCTGTGCACACAGAATGGAAAGGACTACTGGTCCCCGTCCTAATTGCCACATCTGTGCTTACACGTGTGACTGTTGCATCAATTACATGGCATGTAAATAACAAGTGAGCATGGTTGTGGCACGGGAAATTGGCTTGAGGGGGTTACTTGAATTCAGGAACCAGGAGTGAGATGGCATAAAAAACCCACTTATAAAATCTCTTGGATACAGTGAAATGTAAGGTTTTTTTTTTTTTTTTTTTTTTTTTTAACCGAAACAGGAACTCCCAGTTCTACATTAGTTAGCAGTCCGGGCCTGTCTAAGCCAGTGTTTGGGTAAATGCTGGGCATACTCTGTCAGCAATGAGCAGGTAACAATGTGACTGGAAGGGTGGGCAACTGGAACATGCAGAGACAAGAGAGGTAACAGGGCTAAGTGACTAGGGTGGGTGGGGGTGGGCCCAGCAATCCCTGAAGTCATTTATTTCAAAAACAGTGTGCATGCACAGGGCAGCTTGAGGGGAGCTCCAAGTTCAGGCCTGGCACTGTCTACCTCCACATCATGTTCTACTGTTTCAATTCATTGCCTGTTGCCCTCTATTAGAACTATTAAAAATCTCCAAGGTAGCCGGGTGCGGTGGCTCACGCCTGTAATCCCAGCACTTTGGGAGGCCGAGGGGGCGGATCATGAGGTCAGGAGATCGAGATCATCCTGGCTAACACGGTGAAATCCCGTCTCTACTAAAAATGCAAAAAAGTAGCTGGGCGTGGCGGCGGGCGCCTGTAGTCCCAGCTACTCGGGAGACTGAGGCAAGAGAATGGCATAAATCCGGGAGGCGGAGCTTGCAGTGAGCCGAGATCGCGCCACTGCACTCCAGCCTGGGTGACTGAGTGAGACTCCGTCTCAAAAAAAGAAAAAAAAAAAATCACCAAGGCTGCAGTGAGCCATGACTGCGCCCGCCACTGCATTTCAGCCTTGGCCATACAGCGCCTATCTTGAAAAAAAAAAAAAAAACCAAAGAACAAACAAAAAACAGACAAAAAACAACCCCAAACAGACAAAAAACAACCCCAAAACTGCCTCCCAAGCAACCAAAAACAAAACAAAACATCAAATTTAAAAAGCTTGCAATTATGATTTGCCAGGCTTCATGAAGCAAATGCAAGCTTGGTACAAACTGTAAATCATGTGATGTGTCCAAAGAGTCATCATTTCAGGGCATGTCTTTCACTAGAATCCACACCACCTTCAATCTCATGGAATATCTATGTAGTTTATTTCCCGGTGTGTGCAAAGCTTTCCTAAACAGCAGAGAGCTTTTGCATAGCGGGAGAACAAACTAGGATAGCCAAGAGCAAATCTAAAATGACTAATTTTTATTTTTTACACTTTTTTTTTTAACCCTAAGTAAAATGTTGTTGGGTTTTTTTTTTTAATTCAGATGTGTTTATTATGTTTAATTCATTTCACTACTAAACGTTTACATTTTGGATTCTAAACAGCGAACAGTCAGAAGTGGCATGTGCAGAATCAGCAGATTGTACGAAGAGGGCAGCTCTCTAACGCAAATGATCTGAAAGACAAAGTTCCTGCTAAATGTTCTCTTCAAATGTATCTACAGGACAGCCTGATATTTTAAAAAGAGGAAAATGTTTCCAGGACTTCTCACTCTGTATTCTATTCAACAGCTATTTTGATTCTCTTCTTCCAGGAGATAGGGCAGTCTTTTCCTACTATTGTTTAAACTTTGCTCCCTTTTGGTAAACAAATCCCTCAAGGCTGGGTTTTTGTTTTTGTTTTTTCCTAAGACAGTCTCGCTCTGTCCCCAGGCTGGAGTGCAGTGGTGTAATCTCGGCTCACTGAAACCTCCGCCTCCCGGGTTCAAGTGATTCTCCTGCCTTAGCCTCCTGAGTAGCTGGGACTACAGGCGCCCACCACCACGTCCGGCTAATTTTTGAATTTTTGGTAGAGATCAGGTGTCACCATGTTGGCCAGGATGGTCTCGATCTCTAGACCTCGTGATCCACCCGCCTTGGCCTCCCACAGTGCTGGGATTACAGGCGTGAAGGGCTGGGGTTTTTGAAAATGCAATTCATGCCCCTCCCCCGTTGGTTTCATTTATGTAGGTTCTTACGTAGTTTTTTCCTTCCCCAAATACACAATTAATTTACAATATTGACTGTTATTTTGAACTTATGCCATTGGCTTCCTTGTGTGCTCCAGTTCTTTCCTCCCACCGAAGATAAAATCCGCTAGATCAGGGGTCGGTAAACTTTTTCCGTAAAGTGCCAGATGGCAAATGCTTTGGGCTTTGCCAGCTGCTACTCAACCCTGCTGGGTAATGCGAAAGCGGCCACAGACAACACAGATGCAAATGAGCGTGACCGTGTTCCAGTAAAATTTTACGGACACTGAAATCGGAATTTCATGTAATTTTCACGGACACTGAAATCGGAATTTCATGGAATTTTCACGTGTCGCAAACTGTTATATTTCTTTTGATTTCTTTTCAGCCATTAAAAACGTAAAAAAAAAAAAATTCTTAGCAGGCCATACAATAACAGGCAGCAGGCGGGCAGTAGGTCATCACCCCAACGCTAGAGGAATGAGACCATCTCGACCCGCGAGGATCAAGTCCTGAATCCTGTCCCTGCCGACTTCTCCCAACTGCGCGGTCTCTTGGAGGTAGCGTTCCCATTTTCAGGATTATGCCAGGGCGCTAGAGCATGAGTCCACGTGCTCCTCGGCAGGCTACCTATCAGTTCTGTGAGGGTGGCAAGAGTCCAGGCAAGGCTTTCAAGGCGTAACCAAGTCCCGAGCTCCAGCACAAAAACCCTCTGGAAACACCTCGAGGCCCCACCAAGGCGGCGCGGCTTGGCAGGGGCAAGCAGGTAAGCACTCACCTGGCGCCAGTTCGAGTCCTCCCAAACAGCGGTAAGGTCGACAGCCAGGCGCGCGCCTGTCCCCAGTGCGCCGCTACCCGCAGCTCGCTCCCGGAGAGGCCCACAGCCTCTTTCCCCACAATCCTCCTGGATTAGAGGGATGCCAGGTAGGGGTGGCCACCTGACGCCCCTTTCCACTCCGCTCGGCCCCGGGTTCCAGCCCCGTTGGGGCGGGGCGGGGCGCGGCTACGGCAAGCGTGGCCTCTCCCGCGCGCCCCTGGCCAGCTCCGGCCCTTCCCTATTGGGAGCGCGCGCGGCCCGCGGCCCTGGCGCGCGCCCGCTTCGCTCTCGCTCGGCTCCGGCCCGTTCCGCCGCCGTGCGCGCCGCCCGCGCTCCCGCTGCGGCGAGGCTGCCAGCCCGGGAGCCAATAAGCGCTCGACCAGGCGGTGTCCACTTCCTCGTCGGCCCGGCGCGCGCTCAGGACGGCTCCGGCGGCCGCGGGGCGGGGCGGGGCACACGGCGGAACAGCTCTGCCTGCGTTCGCTCTTCGTGCAGCCAAGGTTGGGCGCAGGTCCTGGGAGGCGCCCCGTTGTAAGCCTGACGAAAAGAAACTGGGGTGCCCGAGTGCTAGGTGACGGGCAAGCGGTGAGCTTTTCGGCGGGGTCTTTAGGATTTGCAGCTCCAGGAAGCGAGATGTCGAAGCCGCCACCCAAACCAGTCAAACCAGGTGAGGGAGGTAAGGGAGGCGCTCGTCGGGTCCTCCGGCCGCCGAGGTGCCGGCCCCTCCTCTGCCGCTTGGCAGGGAGGACCCGGCGCGCACCCGGCCCCGAGCCTGGCTTGCGAGATCTGCCCCACCGGGATGGGCGCTCTTAGTTTTGCGTTCGCTGTTACGGGGGAGGGATCGATTTTGATAGCGAGAGGATTTCGAGGATTAAAAATATACGTATATTTTTAAAGGGGAGTCGACCTCACTTTTGCTACGTTGTCATTCGCTGAAACTTTCAGAGGGTGTGATGGCAACGTCCCATGGAAGTTTTCCGGAAAGACAGGGCCATTGATCTCCCTTTTAAAAAATGTCTTGAAATGGTCTTTAGCCGCTTCCTCTTTTCTCAGTGTTTGTCACTGTCAGGTTAGGGTTCCTGACCGGCCAGAGCGAACGGGAAGTGCAATGCTTGCAGGGTAGGGTGGGCGAGCGAGCCTCTTTCGGGACTTAGGCTAGGAGCAGCGTTTGAAATTGACCTCGGGATCTTGGGAAGAGCGTTTAGAAAACCCTGTACTCGCGCTCCTGGTGGAAAGAATCTAGGATGTGAAAGTAATCTCAGCTGTTGCTATTTGGAAGTGTCATTTTATCATCTCCTTTGCCTTCGCTCTCCCAAAGACGTTGGCGTGGTAAACCTGAGAGGACTGAGATTACTACATTCCTCAAAGCAGTTTTCTTGGCGGATTGTCCTCGTTCATTTTTGCTCTGTTCTTAGACTATTTTTTGTGACATGCAGAAATCAGAATTATGAAAGAAACTGACGTATCTTAATTAAATATTGTAACCTACTCTTACGCGCGTTTATTTGGGTAGGTAATTAGAAAGGACTGACGTATTTCAATACTTTAACAACTCTTAGGTGCTTTCATTTGGGTAGGTAATTAAGGGAAATACGAGAAATGGAAGATAAATGACTCCGATGTATTCTTGGGTTTTTTTCCTCCCATCTTGTGTAATTTCGGTATAGCGAAATGCTGAAATTTAATCCATTTACATCAAATTTTGAAGTAACTTCCGTTGCAGGAGATAAGAGTTTCAGTGATTAATTTTTTCCTTGATTTTCCTAAACTCTACAGCTTTCATACTTGTCTGGTTTTCTTCCTTTGCGTTCCTGCAGTTGGAGTATGAAGTCCCTTTATTTGATAATCATGTACATACGTATGTGGAATAGTCCTTCACTGAGGACTGACATCTTGGTAGGCTGAGTGTGAAGGAAGTTGCTGAGACTGGCTCTCCCCTGAGTAAAGATGGGGCACAGCTAGAGTTGGGCTCTGCATTGCATTAAATGTGGAATCTGATGAGAAATTTCCATTTTAAGTGCATGTGTATGAGGTAGCTTTCTAAACTCAGGTGCAAATCAGGACCTCAAGTATCTTAACAATGCAGAGTTGTTCTTTGATAGCTAAACAATATATTTTTTTTTTCTGACCACCTGCGGCCTATTAAAATACATTATTTTAAAGAATGCCCTGAGAAAAAGTTCATGAGTCTTTTTTTTTTTTTTAAATCTCTTCAGGCATATTAAATGTCTATATTGAAAATGACAGGTGTGTGTATGTGCACACAGTAGTGTATACTTGTGCATTCATTCACACTTGGGGGTTGAGGGATCATCCTGTTACTAATTGTGGATACATTCCCAGGAACCTGCTTTCTCCTTCACATCAGAAAGCTTGTGGTTAAACGTGACTGGTGTTTAGAGGGAATTTTGTGTTTTATTTTATTTTGTTTTATCTGGTCCTTGATTCAGGATACAGGGAATTTTGAATGAACATTAATTTATAAATGAGATCCAGACACAAAGTTACAATAGAAATGGGTTTGTCAGTTTAGTAATTTACAGTGAGAAACATTACAGCCAATCAGACTTGATAATGTGGGTGGGCTACCTTAGTTGAAAAAAAAGCAATGACCAGGAGCAGTGGGTCCATGCCTGTAATCCTAGCACTTTGTGAGGATGAAGTGGGAAGACTGCTTGAGGCTAGGAATTTGAGACTAGCCTGGGCAGCATAGCAAGACCCCGTCTCAACAGAATACAAAAAACAAAAACAGAAATGTCCTATTGTAGTAGTCCCACATTTACTGTGTGTTAGGCAATGGCCTAGTCAACTTTTACATGTGTTAACGCATTTGCTGTTCTCAACAATCTTATGAGGTCAGTACCATTATATTGTTCCCGTTGCACAGACAGGGAAATAAAGATGTGCAGAAATGTTATTTAATTTGTCTAAAGTCAACAGTTGGAGTGGGGAATGTAGCAGGCAGGATTAAAACCCAGGTAGTCTGGCTTTGAAGTATGCACTCTTTTTTTTTTTTTTTTTTTTTCTGAGATGGAGTCTCCTCTGTTGCCTAGGCTGGAGTGCAATGATGCGATCTCGACTCACTGCAACCTCCGCCTCCCGGGTTCAAGCAGTTCTCTGCCTCAGCCTCCCAAGTAGCTGGGATTACAGGCGCCCGCCACCAAGCCCAGCTAGTTTTTGTATTTTTAGTAGAGATAGGGTTTCACCATCTTGGCCAGGCTGGTCTTGAACTCCTGACCTCGTGACCCACCCGCTTTGGCCTCCCAAAGTGCTGGGATCACAGTGGCGTGAGCTACCGCCCCCAGCCGAAGTCTACACTCTTAACCATTTGCAATTCTGCCTTGAGTCATAGTGCTCCATTCACATTGGTGGTCATGTGTATTTTAGAGCTGGTAGTCAGGAAGTCGAAAGGGAGGGGCCTCTGGTCTACAGACCTTCTTGTCACAAATGCACATAAAGGTCACCCCCTGGTTGGTATAGCAAGGAGAGTGGTGTGGAGCTTTACTTTCTTGTCTTGCAGGCAAGCTACATGGATAAAAATCTCCAAAGACAGCATGGGATTGGGGACTTTGGGGTTGTATTTAATTTTTTGGTTTGTTTATATCCTACCTCATTCCAAAGGACTTCTAAAAATACACATGATCTGAGAGAGAGGAAAAAAATAAAGATAAAGCAAGGTCATTTTAGAGGGAGGGAAGAATAATAAGATGAAACAAGAGGAAAAGCTAGCTTACAGACAGACCTGCATGTAGTAAGGTCACTATAGATTTGGCTCTCAGCTGCAAGCCGAGAGAAAAATCTCAAGATTCACAGTGCTTATAAAATTAAAATGTGTCACTTGCTCTGAAAAGTAGTTATTTTAATGGCATTGAGATCTGAGACAGATTTTCCTGTGGATTCTTTTAAAGTGTTGGAGTGACCTGGATATCTCTAGCAGAAATACAAGACAGAACATCCTAACTGTGTTTCTTATAGCTTCTTTCAGAGCAAGATTTGGGCAAAACAGCATGGCTTAATTCAGTAGACAATACTAAAAGGAAAGGAGCTAGATGAGTAAGGACAAAGGACTCACTGGAAGATATTAAAAGCGAGGGACATTAAGCTATAATGCAGACTAATTGCATCTTTCCGGCTGATCAGCACATGCCCAACAGGGGCACCGTTGGTGGAAGGAGGCTGAGAAGTCCTGGGCAGATACTAGTGGGAGACCCTGGCCATATTTGTACCATCTGGAGGATAGATCAGGGTTACCTTCTTGGGTTTTTGGCCATATCCAGAATTCATTTGCTAAACAAACATTTCTTAATAAATGTAGCTCATATTTTAGGCCCTGTGCTAGACACTGGGGTTCTAAGGAGCAGTAACCTAAGGTGTCATTCATGAGGGTCCTGAGTCTAATGGGGAAGACATATGTATCTATAGATATTACCTAGAGTATCCCATATCTACAACTGGATGGCTGATCTCATTCATTTTGTCACAAATAAAAAAGCTTGTAATTAAAATATAAGTAATTTTTTTATTTTAGAAAATTTGGGAAAAGGTAAATAATAAATATATAACTAAAATATAGAAATCATCCCTGTCATCTACTGATCATCATTATTTACATTTGGTTGAATATTGTTTCAGGTTTCTTTCTTCTTCACATCCATTTCATTTCAAAAAAAGAAAATAAAAACAATTATCCTTAGAACAGTGTCTCAGCTTCCATTTGAAATGTCTTGCTGTTGGTTGGTATATGTTTCCAAAAGTCTGTATGGTATTGCCCGCGTTCTGCTTGAAAAATCAGTTCTGTCGCAGCTTGAGCTTTCCTTGCTTATTGATTTTGTTTCTGTAGAATCACTTTTGGCCACCCAAGGTCTGTCATTGAAACTTTCTTTCTTAACTGTTATCTGTGTCACCATGGTACTCTACTAAGATATGTTTCCATTTTGTGGTCTTTATCTCATTCTTTATGGTTCTTTCCTTCCTTTTCTTTTTTTTTTTTTTTTGGAGGTGGGATTTTGCTGTGTTGCCTGGCTCATCTTGATCTCCTGTGCTCAAGCAGTCTTCCTGCCTGAGTTTCCAGAGTGTCTGGGATTATAGGTGCTTACCACCAAACCTGGCTGGGACCCTCCTTTCCTTTTTCTGAGTGAGTACAACCTCTTAGTTTTACACATACAGCATTTATGTTGTTTTCAGCCACTCTCAGAAGCCTTGCAGTTCAATTAGCGTGAATCTGTCTGGCTTGTTAGAGTGTAGAAGTGTAGAAAACAGAACTTTTGTTCTCATAAAATCTTTAAAAAAATATTTTATTCTGAGAGTAAGGATGGGCCAAAGAATACTGAATGAGATTTGGGCTGTAAAATTATCTCATTCTAAGCAGGTTTGGTAGCCCTCTATTGTAGTTGGAAACCTGATGTCTGACCTTGGCCATTTTTTCCCAAATGGCTTATTGATTTTGGTGGTGAAAGTGAAGCAACATAAATATTTCATGTGCCTTGTGAAAATAAATTCATGGAACTTTGAAGAAGCAAATGTCAGTGTTTCAGGTTCTTTTGTTATTCAGAGTAAAAACATCATAAAACTTAAAAGACGTCACACACATGCTGCTTAAATAACATTTTGAGAGAAAAGGTTTTATCTAAAATGAACTCAATTTTGTGTATTTTTTTACCCCAACAAAGGAATTAATCAAAAGTGAGGTGAAATATGCATGTGCATAGTCTTCTTTTATAAACTTGATACATTTTATACCTGATGGCAGAATAAAGCCTGAGAAACATCTTGAAAATTTCAGAATGATGATGATGATGGGAATGGTTAACGTATATTTGGCCCTATGTGTCAGGGACTGCACCCAGCACTGTGTATGCTCTGTCTCCTTTAATTATTCTGACTTTCCTGTTAGGTGGGTGGGTCATCATCTCCCTGTTTTATGGATGAAGTAGTACTTAATGAGGTCAAGTAAACTACCTGAGATCTCAAAGCTAGTGAGTGGTTGGTGTGACCTGGAAGTGGAACACAAGCTTTAATTGGGTCCATGCATGTGAGCAGAGAAACCTGCCAGAGATGTTATTGGGTTGGACCTGCTTTGGTTGGACAGTCATTTTATTAGCTTATGCAGTTGTGTTATTGGTATTTGGTTTGTGTAACTGCCCTCTTTCAGTGGATCCGTATTAGACCATTAAACTATATACTTTTTGAGAGTGGAACAGTCTTTTATTTCTTTGTAACTGCACAGCCACTAAATCATTTATGAATGACAGATACGTAAAACACTTTGATACAAAAAAAAAAAGGTGTTTTTGTTTGTTTGTTTTTGTCTGAAAGAAGGTGGGGGGTGGCCTCAGAGACTGTGATTGGGCTTTTCTTGTAGCTTTACCACAAAGTAGCAAAGGCTGGAGGTTGTGTGCCTCTGATCAGCACTCCTCCCTTCTGGAAATACTGGGGTCCCCTCCCTTGGTGTTTCAGCATTCCCACAATCTGACTTACATGACTAGTGCAGTAAGATTTTCTAATACACACCTTCTACCTCAAGGCACAACAGAACCATTGCCAAAGTTGTCCTCACTTGCTTAATGGACAGGGGAAGACAAACTACATTAAAACAAAATACAGAGACACCTTTCAGTGGGCTGATGTGAGCGAGCTGTCAAGATTCTCTATCAAATTAAAGGAGTTTCAAAAAAATTTACAAGCCGGGCACAGTGGTTCACACCTGTAATCCTGGCACTTTGGGAGGCTCAGGCAGGCAGATTACTTGAGCCTAATAGTTTGAGAACAGCCTGGGCAACATGGTGAAACCTTGTCTCTACAACAAATATGAAAAAAATTAGCCGGGCTTGGTGGTGCGTGTTTGTAGTCCCAGCTTCTCAGGAGGCTGAGGTGGGAGGATCACTTGAGCCTGGGAGGTGAAGGTTGTGGCAAGCCAAGATCGTGCCACTGCACTCCAACCTGGGTGACAGAGCGAGACCCTGTCTCAAACAAACAATACAAATATTAGAACCAGGAGAACTTCCTGGTTCTTTTAAATAACTACATAGTATTCTGCTGAGCTCATTTAACCAGACCCTAACTAATGTACTTCTAGATTGTTTTCAATCTTTTGTTATCACAAATAGTCTCCCAACAGTATTGTTGTTGCTTACATGTGTAAATCCACAGGATAAAGTCCTGGCAGTGGGATTTGTTGGTTCAGAGGGTATGCGCACTGCTGATTTCATAGAAATTTCCAAATCGCTTTTCAAAGAGGTCATGCCAGTTTACTTCCCTCCCAAAAATGTATGAGCATGTCTTAAACAGAAAGATTGCAGTGCTTGTGATAGGAGATGTTATCAAAGTGTGATCAGAGGGCTGGGAAGCACAGGGCAAGGAGCTTGAGGAAGCTGAGAAGATGTCACGGAAGAGGAGTAATCTAAGCAGAGTTCTGAATGCTGAGTAAGAGTTCGCTGGGCAGCAAAAGGGGAAAAGTCATTTGATTCAGGCGGAAATGAAAGAATGCATCCTCTTATCCACATTTGTCTAACTAAATAAGGGCAAAGCTTCTTTCAGAGAAGTCAAGGAAATTTGTTATGTGCACGGAGAACTGTGAACCACATAATTTTCTCTGAATAAAGAGAAGGCCGTTTATACCCCGTGTAACAGTTTGTGAAAAATGGTATTGCTCCACACAAAAAGCAGGAATTTAAATGCACACATCAGCTCTCTTCACAGATTGCTTATCTGTTTCTCAGAGTGTTAACAGTTGGTGTAGGTGTTTAGTTTAGGGCAACGGGTTAAAGAGATTTAGCAGCTGCAAATCAGTTAAACAAGTTACTGTTGTGACTGCTGTGGCCTCCCCCTCCTTTTTATTCAGTTATTTACCACTTTATGTCTGTGCATCTGTAGGATTTTTAGAAAGCCACAAGGCAAATTTCTCAGCTTACATTTGGGATAAGAGTTGGGGGATAGTTTTATATTTGTGCATTTTGATTGGCATGGAATTTTAAAACTCTTTAGCATCCCTTATAATTGGATAAGCTATTTTGGTTTTATATTCTTGGGACCCAAGAATACATCTAATGTGGATCTTTTCTGCTGGGTGCTCCCAATTTCCAGGGAGCCTGAGGGCAATTTGAATTCAAATTAAGGGAGATGCTCTAACCAACTCAGTTTATACTCACACTAGAGGGACTGTCTCAGGCCCCTTACAAAGGTTTCTCTGGCATCCCTACAATCCAGGAATTTTGCTTGGTTCTGAGAAACTCATGGATTCTATTTTAGGATTCCCGGCTTCCCAGCCAGGACTCACTCCCATGAGACAAAGAAATGACTTGAACCTGGAGGTTATCTTGGAATGTCTGTGTGTCTTCTAGGAACTTCCTGACAAAACCCATATTTGGAGAGAAGATGCTTCCGAACTTTAGCTCGCTGAGTGTGGGTTAGAGGGGGTTGGCTGAAAAAAGCCCCTCTAGGTTTTAGACACGGTTGGAAGGTATCTCAGACTCCAGAAGATTTGGAGGATCTCGGAGTCTCATTCTTTCTTATTTGAAAACCAAACTCTTATGCTTATGTCTGAAATGTTGACTACCCAGGTTCACAGGACTTTCTGGCTAGCATGTATTATTTCACTGCTTTCTTGGGCTTATTGTTTTGATGAGTCAGTGCTCAGATTTATCTGTAGCTAGCCCTGGGACGACTTCATCTGAAGGTATTCCTACTGGTTTTTCAGGCAAGGGAAGTGTCCATGAAACATTGCAATAGAAACCATCCCTGCCAAAGTTAATATTCTGATGGTGTGCCAAACTTAAAATTGTTGTCGACCATGTTTTTCTTTGGGGGAATAAATCATTCTCTTTGATCTCTGCATTCAGGTCATCCGAGCAACTGCTCACTAGAACCCGGGCCTATCTGAAGCTGAAATGTGAGGTAGGAGTCACTGCTATGGTGACTGCCTGCTTCCTCTTTCAGGGAACCCTTCCCATCTGACAGGGCTTCTGGTCCTTGCCTAAGGCCTTTGCAATCTTGAAAACCTATTCTGTATCTAAATATTGGGGCTCTAAAGTGTAAACCCAAAATAAAACTCTAAGCTCCCTAACCAATGGAATGGACCCCTCCCCTCATTCAGATTTAACCTGAAAAACTAGTTCGGACCATGAGAAACTGAGTGATAATCAACTTTACATTTTCCAAACATCAAGTCTTCAGTGTCTTGATGGCCATTCATGAACAACCACCTTTTTTGAGGATCTCATTGGAATCTGTGCATATAAAGCCCCAGACATATTTAGGTCTCCAGAGTTGATGTTACTGAGTTATAATCACCTTTACGTTTTCCAAACAAAGTCTAATGGGGGTTGGACATGCCTTATTATGAGTGGGATTCATAATAAGGCTGTTCCCCCCCCCCTTTTTTTTTTTAAAGCAACAGCTCTATTAGCACCGATTTTGTAGTTAATTTGCTAGTTGACCTTTATAAGTCACTAGACCACTCTACGCCTCAGTTTCTTTTGTTTTTGTTTTTGCTTTTTTTCTCTTTGAGTCAAGGGTCTGGCTCTGTTGCCCAGGCTGGAGTGTGGTGTGATGGTCTTGGGCTTACTGCAACCTCTGCTTCCTGGGCTCAAGCGATCCTCCCACCTCAGCCTTCCCAGGAGTTAGGACTGCCAGTGTGCATCACCATGCCTGGCTAATTTTTGTATTTTTTGTAGAGACAGGGTTTTACCATGTTGCCCAGGCTAGTTTCTTCATCTCATGCTAAATCTGATTTGAAATCATCTTCATGGCCTCATACTGGCCTCTCAAATAATTTCTCACATTTCTGACCAATTTCATCTCGTGCTCCTTCTCCTAGACTCCTGGGCCATTTTCAATGATCCCCATCCCAACTCCCAGCTACTTAGTGCTCAGCAGCATGTGGATAGAAACATATGGAGGAATTAAACACACCAAGCAAGGGCTGTTCATAAGTCCAGATTTCCATAAGAAACAACAAAGGAAAGGACAGGATGAGGGTTAGGAAGGGGGTGTAATGTATTAATGATTAGGTCTGATCTGATTTCACTTAGGCTTTTGCTACATAGGGCAGTTTTTATTTTTTTCTTTTCTTGTAACTGTCTAGACAAAGAGAATACTGGGGTCTCCCTGCAGGAATATGTCTGGGGCTTTATATGCACAGGTCCAATGAGACCCTTGCAAAATGTGTTTGTTCATGAACGGCCATCGAGATACTGAAGACTTTTATGTTCAGAAAATGTAAAGTTGGTTATAACTCAATAACATCAACTCTGTAGGCCCAAGATGTGAGAATACTAGGTATTCTACTAGATTTTGGAAATTCTCTGTGCAAAATATCATTCAGGATCCTCTTGTCTCTTCTCATCTTATTTTTTCCCATCTCTTTTGGAGGTGATAGTTTTAAGCCATAGATTTAAATTCAGTCCTTGTTTTACAGAAATCATTGTATTTGATTCCAGAGAGGAGGGTTTTCTGTGCTTATCTCGAGAAGAGGGAGGACTAATCTACTAAGAGAATGATTCTCTGCCTACCCATCACTCTGCCAGTTATACTGGCAGAAATCAAAAGCCTCTTTTTTTCTTATTTCCTTATTTAATTTTGAAACAGAGTTTCACTTTTGTTGTCCAAGCTGGAGTGCAATGGCATGATCTCGGCTCACTGCAACCTCCGCCTTCTGGGTTCAAGCGATTCTCCTGCCTCAGCCTCTCAAGTAGCTGGGATTACAGGCACGCGCCACTGTGCCCAGCTAATTTTTTGTGTTTATAGTAGAAACGGGGTTTCATCATGTTGGCCAGGCTGGTCTCGAACTCCTGATCTTAGGTGATCCACCCATCTCAGCCTCCCAAAGTTCTGGGATTACAGGGGTCAAGAAAATAACATTTATATATTTAAAGAGATTCTGATAAATGGCTTTTTTTTTTTTTTTTTAAGTTAAGAAAAGGTATTGTTCTGTCACCCAGGCTGGAGTGCACGGCTCACTGCAGTCTCAACCTCCTGGGCTCAAGTAACCCTCCTGTCTCAGCTTCCTGAGTAGCTGGGACTACAGGCATGTGCTGCCAAGCCCAGCTATTAATTTTTTGTACAGCTGGGGTCCCACAGTGTTGCCCAGGCTGGTCTGATGGGGTCTCCATAGTGGGACCTCCTGGGCTCAAACAGTCTTCCCACTTGGGCCTCCCAAGGTGTTGGGATTAGGCTGGGTGCAGTGGCTCACGCCTGTAATCCCAGCACTTTGAGAGGCTGAAGCAGGTGGATCACCTTAGGTCAGGAGTTAGAGACCAGTCTGGCCAACATAATGGAACCCTGTCTCTACTAAAAATGCAAAAAATTAGTTGGGCATGGTGGTGGGTGCCTGTAATCCCAGCTACTCGCGAGGTTGAGGCAGGAGAATCGCTTGAACCCAGGAGGCAGAGGTTGCAGTGGGCCGAGATCATGCCATTGCACTCCAGCCTGGGCAATGGTGTGAGACTCTGTTTCCATAAAAAATAAAAAAAAAAAAAACGCGTTGGGATTACCCACTACATCCGGCCAAAATGACAATTTTAAGGACATAGAATTATACTTGTGGGAATAAATTTTGTTGCTATGGCTTTAGAATTCAAACAAAAATCATCTATTCATAGTGGAAAATTATTATAGTGCTCAAGTGTTAGTTTTCCACTAAGTATCTTAAAACCAAAGGTAAAGAACTACAATTTGTTAGGACAGAGAGCAAGAGATAGCAGGGTACTTCTGCATGTAGACAGTACGTATAGAAGGAGAGCAAATTCCTAGTGATTATTCTGAAAGCCTACAATTTAAATGACCACTGCATATTGGTGGCACGCCACTGCCCTAGAAAGCATGGATTTTTCCTTCTTCTGTCTCTGTGAGCAGAGGTTATTCTCACTGCCACGCCATCCACATCTCCAACAGTAAATAGTTCTGCAGGCTCAAGGGCTTGGGAGGGAACCAGGGCATTCCTAGAAGTTTAAGAAAAAATTCCATTGTCTCCATTTCCGCCCTTCTTGTCCATGTGCCTATGTTCATAAAAAGATAAAATGATCTTCTGGGCATCCATCAGTGAAAAAGAGTTTTTTTTTTTTTTTTTTTTTAAAGTCTCTGAGGCCAGGCATGTTGGCTCACGCCTGTAATCCCAGCAGTTTGGGAGGCTGAGGCAGGTGGATCACTTGAGGTCAGGAGTTTGAGACCAGCCTGGCCAACATGGTGAAACCCCGTTTATACTAAAAATACAAAAATTAGCCAGGCCGTGGTGGTGCGTGTCTGTAATCCCAGCTATTCGGGAGGCTAAGGGAGGAGAATCTCTTGAACCTGGGAGGCAGAGGTTGCAGTGAGCTGTTATCAGGCAACTGTACTCCAACCTGGGCAACAGAGCAAGACTCGTCTCAAAAAAAAAAAAAAAAATTTCTCTGAGCAGCTGCAGCCTCAGGGGTAGGTGTGACCCAGGGCCTTGGCCTGGCTGAAGGTAAAAATATGGCCATAGAAGTATTGTCGCAACTCTCCCCCACCTTCCTGGACAAAGGGGGATTTCTGCAAGAATGATCCTGTAATTCACCCTGTTTTAATTACAGCCCCAGAAACCACAGCTTTTCACTTCCTGGCCTTCCCATTCTCTGGGGAAATCCTAAAGGACTCCGTTCTCTTGTGCTTCCCTTCCTCCACCCCTCATCTGAGCTGGCTTGGAAAATACCTTGACATTTCTTAGGGTTAAAATTCTCCCCTGGCCTTTTTGGGAGTCACTTGGACTCCTTCGGTCTTTCCAGATCCTCCTGACTTCTGCCTAGCCCCTCCTTCCCATAAACAATCTCACCTCTCAGGACCAGGCCAACCTGGAGAAAGAGCTCACCACGTGGGCTGTCTAGGCGGAGCCCTAGAATGGAGTGGCAGGTCAGGGCGTCAGGTCAGACATTTCCGGGTCACCAGGTGAGCCACTTTTATGATAGGAATGTGGCCGTTAGGAACACAACACCAACCTTTTGAAGTAGCACTGCTGTGACTTGAGAGAGGTTGCGATTAGGGAAACAATTTTCAGTTTAAAGGCTGTTGTCTAAGTGAGTAGATGATCTTGGAAGAAACAGATGCTTTGGACAGCTTGTTAGTTTCTCATAGATGGCCTTTCTGAACTCGTTTTCCTCTTTTTGGGTCTGTTAGAATTTGAGACATGGACTTTTGTGGAGGCTCTCATATGTGCTATATAAGAACATTTGAATCCTTCTGTTTTCTGAACAAAGAGGGACTCTGTTTTCAAAGATACTGATAATCCTTTGCTTTACTTTTTCCTCTTGTGTTTTATAATCTTTCTCATATGTCCAAAGTTTGTATTATTTTACCAGAGTTCTAATATTAGCTAGAAATAGTAAAATATCCTCAGTTACAAACTTGACCCCTGTGTATCTGTTGGGTCAGCTTTGATTGAATTCTTAGCTGAAGTTCAGTTCTGTCCCTAGTGATTCCCATTATGTCTTCTTAGATACTGTGTATATCCTGGTCTCTATATCAGGTTTGAAAGAGGTTGCGCGATAAATAAAGGGCACATTTATGTCATCATGTTGTCTTGCTACCATGTATCTTCATAGACGGGCAAGACTAAGGCCATTTAAAAAATTTTCGAAGTTATTATTTTATTTAGAGATGGCTTCTTGCCCTGTCACCTAGGCTGGAAGGGCAGTGGCATGCTTACAGCTCACTGCAGCTTCCTGGGCTCAAGCTGCCCTCCTGCCTTAGCTTCCCAAGTAGTGCACATTACTATAGGCACACGTTACTGTCCCAGCCAATTTTTTATTTATTTTTGTTTTTTGTAGAGATGGGGTCTCACTCTGTTGCCCAGGCTGACCCTGAACTCCTGGCCTCAAGTGATCCTCCCACCTTGGCCTCCCAAAGTGCTGGGATTACAAGTGTGAGCTGCCACACCCCGCCAGTGAGGGCGTTTGTATAATTTCAGCTCTAAACAGTGGATGCACACATTGATATGTGAAATGCTCTGGCCTGGTGTTTTTCACACTGTTGAGTGGTGACTTGGTAGGTAGTCAAGTCAGTATAATTAGTCATGACTAGCGTCTTGAAGAAAAGAAAATAGAATACGAACAAAAACTATCAGAGTGAATCACTCAAAGTAAGGATAAGAAATTTTTGTAAGACCTTTTTTACGTTTCATGAGTGTGCGTGTCCTGATACAAAATATATTTCTTCCTGTGGATCTCAAAAAAGTTTCAAAACCTCTAGCATCCGCTCACACCCCAGTTTAATCTCTTGCCATCTTTTACGCCAGGATTCAGGCATGTTGATTGACTGGACATTCTTAGACCCTGCTTCCTGAACCCCAGACCCTGCTCTTTATTCTGGGGCTTACTGACTCTGTCCCCTTTTGCGTGGGTAACGACTGTTTGTTTGTTTTTTAAATTTTTTTCTAGTCCTGTGGCATCACAATGGATAACTACTGTTATCTCCAAAATTAAAGTAGATGCCACCTCCCACAACAGCCTGCGCTGATCATGAAGGTCTCCTCACTGTGTTAATTTAAGCCTCTCTGTGTTCTCAGTTTTGTGGGTGTACTGGGCATGGCAATTCTTTTTTTTCATGGTGAAGTCAGGAAGAGAAAGAGGATAAAGAAGGACTCATATTAGTAAACACATTGCCGATAAATCAAATACGAGTAGGCCAGATTACAAACTCACGCTTATAATACCAGCGCTTTGGGAGGCCCAGGGGGGCTGCTTGCTTGAGGCCAGGCATAAGACCAGCCCATGCAACATAGTGATACTCTGTCCCTACAAAAAAATAGAAAGAAAAATTAGCTGGGTGTGGTGGCACGTGCCTGTGGTCCCAGCTACCCAGGAGGTTGGGGCAGGAGGTTTAGGAGGTCAAGATTACAGCGAGCCATGACTGTGTCACTGTACTATAGCCTGGGCGACAGAGCAAGACCCTGTCACAAATAACTGATAAATATATATAAAATTCAGGTACCTTGTAAGTTATTCTTCAAAAGGGCATTAAAAGAGAACACATTTTCCTGATTGTATGTGGGATACCTATTCATTGTATACAATTTGGAAAATAAGAAAATAAATATGACTCATAGTTCTACCACTCAGAGCTAACGGGTGGCATTTTCATACTGTTTCTTTCCAGTTTTTCTTCTGTGCAGATTTTCGTTTTACATAGCTGATTGCATGTATAATATTACCACCAGCCTTTTTTTTTACGTAACAACAAAAGATAAGTATATACCCCAAAAGCTAAATTTTAAGGGACACAATAAACTCTTATTTTTAATTATGGTAATTCCCTCTGTTGCTAGAGTGCTGGAGTGCCGGAGTGCCAGGCTGGAGTGCAGTAGCACAGCCTCAACTCACTGCAGCTTCGGCTGCCTGGGCTCAAGAGATTCTGTCATGTCAGCTTCCCAAGTAGCTAGGACCCACAGACCTACACCATCACACCCAGCTAGTTTTTTAAAAAAATTATTTGTAGACAAGGTCTTGCTGTGTTGCCCAGGCTGGTCTCAAACTGTTGGGCTCAAGCATTCCTCCTGCCTCAGCCTTCCAAAATGCTGAGATTACAGGTGTGAGTTTTGTTTACTTAAAACAAGCATTACGGGCTGGGCGTTGTGGCTCAAGGCTGTAATCCCACATTTAGGGAGGCCAAGGCGGGTAGATCACTTGAACTCAGGAGGTCAAGGGCAGCCTGTGCAACATGGTGAAATCCTGTCTGTACTAAAAATACAGAAAAAAAAAAAAAAAAAAAAAAGGGAGCCCAGCCCCAGTGTGGTGGCACAAGCCTGTAGTCGTAGTCTCAGCTACTTGGGAGACTGAGGTGGGATGATTGCCTGAGCTGGGGAAGTCAAGGCTGCAGTGAGCTGTGATGATGGCGTTGCACTCCAGCCAGGGCAACTTAAGTGAGACCCCGTCTAAAACAAAAAAAAAAGCATTATGGCCAAGTGCAGTGGCTCATACCTATAATCCCAGTACTTTGGAAGGACAAGGCAAGAGGATTGCTTGAAGCTAGGAGTTCAAGACTAGCCTGGGTAACAGCAAGACCCTGTCTCTACAAAAAATGTTTTTGAAAAGTTAGCTGCACGTGGTTGTTGTAATCCCAGCACTTTGGGAAGCTGAGACAGGAGGATCACTTGAGTCCAGGAGTTTGAGATTACAGAGAGCTGTGATAGAGCCACTGTACTCCAGCCTGGGTGACAGAGTGAGACCCTGTCTCTAAAATTAAAAATAAACAACAAAAAAGCATTAGAATATCTCTTGCTGGGATATCATGTGTGATACATTTTCTAATATACAGGGTGAGGATTTCGATAATGCTGTCTTGCCAGTAAGAAGAAACACAGGGAATAAGTCCCAGAATAGTGTAAGAAGATGTAGTAATTAATAGTAGCTAACATTTATGGTCACGTACAACACATAAGGAGCTGCGCTCAGTATTTCACACATGGTATTTGTTTAGAGTCATTCAGTCCCTGGGTGCCAGAATTAAGAGCCCAGTATTCAGAGCATGGGTTCTGGAGCCAGAGGGGCCTGAGTTTAAGGCTCTTCGCTGCCACTCCCTAATTGTGTGGACCTGGACTAGTTACTTACCCTCTCTAACCTCAGTTTCCCCAGCTGTAAAATAGGGTTAATACAACATTTACATCACAAGATTGTTTTGATGATTAAATAAATTGCTGTGAGTCAGTACTTTGCATGGTGTCTGGCCCATGGTAAGTGTCCCATAAACGTGAGTATAGAAGGATAATTTAGTTTTGGATTAAAGATTTTGATGTTAGGGAATTTTCTGTCTTTAATCTTGCATATATATAATCATTTGCCCAACCAGTCATTTCATATGGGAGGAAGTCATGACCCAGGTTGGTTTGGGGTTGGGGAGAAGCAGGTTAGGAGCTGCAGATGTTCGTGCTGTGGCCCAGTGCTCTGTTTGTCTGACTTGTTACTTGCAGAAAAAGAGGACTACAAGGTTGAGGTCTGCAAACATCATCAATAAAGGGCCAAATAGTTAATGTTTTAGGCTCCGTAGGCCACGTGTGGCTCTTTTGCAGCTACTCAGCTCTGCCATGGTATAATGTGAAAGCAGCCACAGACAAAAGACAAATGAATGCTGTGCTCCAATAAAACTTTATTCATGGACACTGCATTTGAATTTCAGATCATTTTCATGTATCTTGAAATACTGTTTTTCATTTTTCTCTCATCTGTTTAAACATGTAAAACCATTCTTAGCTTAAACCTCATACAAAAACAAGCATTGCCTTCATGGACGAGCCTTTGGACTGATCTTGCCTTTTGCGGAGGTGGCATGACCAGGGTAACCTTTTTTTTTTTTTTTTTTTTTTTAATTCCAAGGACAGAGATCATTTTCTTCCATTTTTCCCAAGGTCTCCCCAAACTGACATTGAAAGCAGTTTGTCCTGAGATGAAGGGTTTTTAGGGACCATTGCTTTCTTTCTCTATTTTTTACCCAGTGAAGACAGTTGGCAAAGAGCTTGTCAGTTGAAATTTCAAACCCTGCTCTCTGGGATTTTTATGTTATATGGTGGAGACTAAATAAAATTAACCAGTGGGTATGGTCCCTCAAGATGTAAAAGTAAACCAAGTTTGCTGAAAGGCACTGAAAAGTATAAGCAAAGAAAAAATGGATTAGAAAGGCATACTGTTAATAAACAGAACCCTCTTGTCAGAAAACACACAGGCTACTGTTTTTAAAGAGTCCGCTATTCCTGCAGCTGAAGTCAAGACATGTTTCAAATTCTTTAGGTTTTTTCTATTTTTTTTTTGGATTGGATAGGGGAAGTGATGGGGAAGAGGTGGTGTTAGAGGGAGGAGGGATGGAAATGTGTTCAGAGTTGTTGCTATTAGTTTTTTCTGTAAAGGTATATGTACAAACAGAATTAATTGAACTTGATTTAATTAATCCAAGAGTATAAGTAGGCAGGACGGAACTTATTCATTACATTGGAAACTACTGGGCATTGTTATGCTCACAATATGACTTTCTTTCCAAGGATTATAGCCACTCTTTTTATTTTCAAGAGCAGTGGGCTTTTAGGCCGGGCTTGGTGGCTCATACCTGTAATCCCAACACTTTGAGAGGCTGAGGCGGGCAGATCACCTTAGGTCAGGAGTTCAAGACCAGCCTGGCCAACATGGTGAAACTCCATCTCTACTAAAAATACATAAATTAGCTGGGCATGGTGGTGGGCGCTGCGCCTGTAATCCCAGCTACTCGGGAGGCTGAGGCAGGATAATTGCTCGAACCTGGGAGGTGAAGGTTGCAGTGAGCCGAGAGATCAGGCCATTATACTTCAGCCTGGGCAATAAGAGTGAAATTCCGTCTCAAAAAAAAAAAAAAAAAAAAAAGAAACAAAAAGCAGTGGGCTTTTGTGGAATGACGCCAATAGAGATGTGGTTCAGAAGGCCTGTTCTGAGCTAATCACCTCATTTATGGGTGTTGGAATCCACAAAGCCGGAGGTTGAGGGGGAGCCTGTGTTAGCCCAACAGAGTACAGCTGTTTTCTATCACCCCAAGAATTGAAAACGATGGCCTTAACTCTTGGATACCATCCCACAGACTCCTCCTGTTTTGTTTTTCAACAGAAAACATCCTGTTTCATCATGCATGTTTAATAGAATAATTCAAATATGCCTCATAGAAATAATTAATACTTTTTCTTACCCCGAGAATAGCCAGAGATGATGACATTATTTTTTCATACCCACAGGGTATAAATTAAGAAGATTAATGCTCCCTGCATGTTCTTAGACAGATGTGAGAAAGATATATGTATATAGTAAAGTATTATTTTCCATGATTCTCTCTTGATCAAATAATTCTCTTCCTCTTCTTTCATTTTGAGAGCTCTAAGATTGCTTGTAATTATCTGCTTTTGGGGGAAGCGAGAGAATATTGTTTTTTATATATTTACTGAAATCCACAAAGTAGGAAAATATTCTTTATAGAGTCCTGTAACAATTCCTAATTTCATCAGATCGTCCACAGCAATGGCTCCCATACATTTTTTGACCTTGAACTTCAGTAAGATGTATTTTTCTTGATAATCCAGAACATAAAAATACACACACACACGACCAGAAGGGAACACAGAAGTTCACTTTAAACTCAAATTTCTTCTAAAATCTACCATTAGGCTTTGGATAACTGGCCAAATGGTGGAATGCCTACTTTATTTGGCACACCAAGACTTCTGCTTGAGCAAGGATTATAGATTGCATAGGTGACACTCATGCCTAATCACTTTAGCAGCATCAGTAATGCAAACAAGGCATGACATATGGATTTACTGTTACCTTAATATTCACTTTGAAGGTTGGGCCTGGTGGCTCATACCTGTAATCCCTACACTTTGGGAGGCCAAGATGGGAAGATTACTTGAAGCCACGAGTTTGAGATCAGCTTGGGCAACATGACTCCCGTGTCTCCAAAAAATTAGCTGGGTGTGGTGGTACATACCTGTAATCCCGGCTACTTAGGAGGCTGAGGCAGGAGGATCTCTTGCGCCTAAGAGGTCGAAGCTGCAGTGAGCTATGATTTCACCACTGCACTCCAACTCGGGTGACAGAGTGAGACCCTGTCTCTAAAAAAAAAAAAAAAAAAGAAAAAGAAAAGAAAAGTTTGCTTTGAAAACAGGTAAGTTCTCTAAATGTAACTTATTTACAATGTGTGCTTTATGTATTGGTCTGATTTGCCTTTTGTGGAGGTGGCATGACCACGGTAACTTTTTTTTTTTTTAATTCCCAGGACTGAAATTGTTTTCTTCCATTTTTTGCCAAGAAAATTTTCAATATTAATAAATTGAAATTCTCTCAGTTAGTTGAATGTATAAATGATTATTCACTATTGGAGATATAAACTATTGTAATAATGATGATAATGAGTCTGAATTTTAAGTATGAAAATTACTATATAAAGAGTAAAAATTACAGGCATAGATTGAGAATTAATGTTGAGAGAGTATGATTGCTAGTAATTTTGGAATCCATTGTATTCTTTGTGAGATTACTGTCAGTGACTTTATATCATCATCATTAAGCAAATCTTCAGGCCCAGGAGATGAGGAGGTTAAGTCTTGACCTCAGTTGGTTCCTATTAGGGAGGAAGGATAGTTTACTAATGTACCGGCAGCATCACTGCTGGCAGTAGTGACTCTGGCAGAGCTAGTGCAAAAACATCTTGCTTTCTCTACAGATCTCATTTTAGAGAGAGGATTTGTTTAGTTTTACAAAAGTCCCATCAGGCTACAGTTAACAGTACCAAGGATTTACCATTTTTGTCCTTTTATATCAGACTTTTAAAGTGAGTCTACCGGAGTTTTAGTAATAAGAGTGTAATTTTAATTATTTTTTTGGATAAAATTTCAGGTTTATTCTTTTCTCTTTTTTTGGTGGAGTCTCACTCTCTTGCCCAGGCTAGAGTGCAATCTTGGCTCACTGCAGCCTCCACCTCCTGGGTTCAAGCGATTCTTCTGCCTCAGCCTGCCAAGTAGCTGGGATTACAGGTGTCCGCCACCACACCCGGCTAGTTTTTGTATTTTTAGTAGAGATGGGGTTTCACTGTGTTGGCCAGCTGTTCTCCAACTCCCGATCTCAAGTGATCTGCCAGCCTCCACCTCCCAAAGCGCTGGGATTACAGGCGTGAGCCGCCACGCCCGGCCAGGTTTCAGGTTTATTCTTGTATCCCAGTAGTTCATTCCGTTAAAGCCACATTTGGCTTTGGCAAATATTTATTTTAGCATTTGGTCATTTGGCATTAGGCCAAAAAATGTGTATTTGGTAAATTTATTAATTAAATATTCATCCACCTGTCCATTCCCAATAAAACAAAATTTCACAAAACCATGATTTCTTCTATTATGTATAGTGTACACTGGTCTTTCTGACCCATTTAATTGTCTTAAAGTCAACTAAATTAGTTTCTCAATCTACTAATAGGTCATGACCTTCAGTTTAAAAGTGTTGAGGTGACTCATTGTGTTGTGGGATTAGTGAAACAGTGAGGAGGGGTTATTTTTGTATGCAATATTTTTGTCCTATGGAAGATGACCGGAAGGGATTTCTAGTTATATTCCACTCCCAAAAATGCAACTTAAGGTTTCAAGGCATATTAAGACTAGTAAAAATAAATTAATGCTACCACCAAACAATTTTCCATAGTGGCTGTACTAGTTTACGCTCCCACTAGCAGTATCTGAGAATTCTATTTGTTCTGTAATGCTTAGCAATGCTAGTATTGTTTTTAAATTAATGGACTGTTTTTTTTAGAGCAGTTTTAGTTTCACAGCAAAATTGAGTGGAAGGTACAGAGATTTCTCATATACCCCTGCTGCCACACATGTGTAGCCCCTCCATTATCAACATCCCTCACCAGAGATAACATTCTTAAAAAGACATTTGATAGAATTGGTGAATCTTCACTGACATATCCATGCATCATCATCATTCAGAATCCATAGTTTACGTTAGGGTTTTCTCTTGTTGATGTGGTTTCCATGGGTTTGGACAAATGCATAATGACAGTGATACTCTAATAAGCCATTAGAGTATCATACAGAGTAGTGTCACTGCCCTAAACGTCCACTGTACACTGCCTGTTCAACTGTACCTCCCCCAACCCTTGGCAACACTGATCTTTTTACTGTTTCCATAGTTTTGCCTTTTCCAGAATGTCATATAGTTGGAATCATATAGTACATAGCCTTTTCATGTTGACTTTTCGCTTCGTAATATGCATTTTAGTTTCCTCCATGTCTTTTCATGCCTTGATAGCTCATTTCTCTTTAGTGCTAAGTAATATCCCATTGTCTGAATACACCACAGTTGATTTATCCCATTGTCAGTATTTTTCACTTTAGCCATGAGAGTGGGTATGTAGTAGTTATAGCCATTGTAAGTGAAGCCCATCTAAATATCTCACGCTTCTTAACATTCTTAGAAAGACGTAAGTGAAATAGTCGATCTATTACAGACGGCCAGGGGCTGATATTTTCAATAGTCATTTGTCTTGTTGTTTATTGTATGTCTGTCTCCTATAGTGAGCAGTTTCTTTCTTTCTTTTTCTTTTTTTTGAGACAGTGTTTGACTCTGTCATCCAGGCTGGAGTGCAGTGGTGTGATCATGGCTCACTGCAGCCTTGACCTGCTGAGCTCAAGTAGTCCTCCCACTTTAGCTTCCTGAATAGCTGGGACTATGGGTGTGTACCACCTGCCACCACACCTGGCTAATTTTTAAAATTTGTTGTAGAGCTGGGGTCTCATTGTGTTACCCATGCTGGTCTTGAACTCTTGGGCTCAAGCAATCCTCCACTTTGGCCTCCCAAAGTGCTGGGATTACAGGTGTGAGCCACCGTGCCTGGCACCAATCCCTTTTTAATGATGTCTGAGTGGCTGTCTTTAGAGGCTTCTCCAGTTCTTCACCAATAGGGAATAAAATAGGTTAGAAATTCTTTGTTCAAATTTGTAAGCTCCAAGCCCCTCTAAGTGCTGTTTCAGGGCCTCAAAAATGAGCTGACACATACTCTGTTTGCATAACTTAGAGCAGAAATTTCACCTAGTTACCCTTTGCCTGTAGAATATCCTGTTGCAGAACCCTTCTCTCTGCCTTTACCATGTCTCTGCCACCATGGACAGGGATTCGTTTATGGAAGCCTAGGGTCATCCCAACTCTAGAGGAAAATACAGTGTTTGGCTGATGACGAATGGACTCACCCTTCTCTTCAGGGACGCGGTGGGGTTGGACAGAACAGGGAAGGGTGGGACTGGCAAGGTGAGGAGCCGGTGAAGTGAGCCAGAGGTGCACCACTGCTGCTGCTGTAATGGGAGTTTGCTGATCTTGCTTACATGAAGAGACCAGCCCTGCATAGATCCTTAGTGCTAATACATGCTGGTTCATGCAAGATTCACCTAAAGCCTCAGACAAAAGATTGGACTTCTTTTTAACCTTAATTCAGTAGAATTCCAGGGTAATTTTAGGGTATTCATAGAGTCTTCTGAGCTCCACTTTTCCTCTTTGTTGTATGTCACTAGACTTTGATGAGAAAATGATCAAGCTTGAGGGAGCCCGAGGAAAGCATCTAACTTAGCCTCCTTGCATATACAAGAACAAGTAAATTTGGAATTGATCAGTGCTTCCTCTTGGTGATCTATTAAGATGTTTACTGCTTTTTTTTTTTTTTTTTTTTTTTTT
>NW_016810765.1:417454-491951 GCF_001698545.2 Rhinopithecus bieti
TTTTTTTTTTTTTTTTTTTTTTTTTGAGATGAAGTTTCTCCCTGTTGCCCAGGTTGGAGTACGATGGCGCGATCTCAGCTTGCTACAACCTCTGCCTCCTGGGTTTAAGTGATTCTTCTGCCTCATTCTCCTGAGTATCTGGCATTACAGGCGCGCACCACCACGCCCAGCTAATTTTTTGTATCTTTAGTAGAGACGGGGTTTCACCATGTTGGCCAGGCTGGTCTCGAACTCCTGACCTTGTGATCTGTCCGCCTCGGCCTCCCAAAGTGCTGGGATTACAGGCATGAGCCACTGCGCCCTGCCTATTGCTTTTTTTTCACCTAAACCCGTTGAATTTCACCTAAACCCATTTAGTTGGCATGGGATCCTGTTTCCAAAATTAGCCATAACACTTTTTTTTTTTTTTTTAAAGATGTTTTCAGGGAAGATTATATAGAAACACAGGGTACTCTAATTTCTTCCCCTCAGCACATAAATGTATAGACCTGTAGAATATTGCTCAAAATTGAAATAAATATGATGTAAAATGATCAATGAATTCAGTATTATTGTTTTCTTGAGAGGAATAATATCCAGGGTTGTTAAACACTAATTGTAAAAGTCATCTGTGTTTCTTCTTTATGCATTTCTTTTATATTCTGAGGCTATTTCTATTGCCTTCTTTCGTTACCACTTGACTCAATTTTGAGGATGGAATAAATTAATCCCAGAACTTTTATAATGTATGGATGAAAAGGGACAAGAGACCAATGTCCCAACATTAAGCAATAAATAAGTTTATGTGAAAGTGTTTTCTACAACAGATAGAGTATTCATTTGCATAATAGTCTAAGGAGTTGCCTGCTGTTCACTGTTTAGTATAAATCAAAATGCAACTAAATCTCACTTTCAGTTGTGAACATTTTAAGTAAGATGATCATGAAAGAGACAATTACAAAAATCAGTGGTTTAGTCACACTGCACATAGTTGTTTTCAGGCTCTGTACTTTTTATTGAATTTCACCTAAACCTATTTAGTTGACATGGGATCTTGTTTCCAGAATTAGCCATAACACATCTCATTGCTGCCTTCCCTCAGAGGAACAAGAAAGTTCTATCGTTATTGATTTTGGTCACAAGTGGACTGCTTCCTTGTATAACTTCTCTTTGGAAAGTTCAAAGTAATCAAGATAACTAATCTCTGCTCTCAGAGAGACAATCTAGTCAGCAGAAAATACTGTATTTCTCCTGGCAGCTCCTCCTTCCGCTTGGTGTTTCCTTTCTTCAGTCTATGTGAGTGAAAAACAAACTCCAGACCCAAAAACGTTTCCACTTCTGTGTGTGCCTATTAAGCTCCTCTTAGTAGAGCAGGAGAGATGTGGCCCTGGAATTCTGCTGGTGAAAAGAGTGTTTTCTTGTGACAGGGATCTGAGCTGCTCTTCTATATTAAGATGTTTAGAAGGAGAATGATGCTTCCTCCCAATCCCAAATCACACTGTTACTGTTTTCATTGATTATAAAGGTAATACACACTTGGCGTAATGAATGTACACAGTAAATGTCAAGTAGAATATGATGCCCCCAGAATTGGTGTTCTCATTCAATGACTGTGTGTTTTGTTGACGTAAACAGGATGGTACTTGCCTACTGTTCTAAACCTGATTTTTTGTGTGTATTTTCTCTGTCAGTGTCTGTGGGTCTGTCTGCAGCATTTTTTTCTCTCTCTCTCTTTTTTTTTTTTTTTTTTTTGATATAGAGTCTTGCTCTGTTGCCCAAGCTGGAGTGCAGTAGTGGAATCTTGCCCACTGCAACCTCTGCCTTCTGGGTTCAAGCCATCCTCCCACCTCAGCCTCCCCAGTAGCTGGTATTACAAGTGCATATCACCATGTCCGGCTAATTTTTATATTTCTTGTAGAGATGGGGTTTTGCTATGTTGCCCAGGCTAGGCAACGCTTTTTGTTAATTGACAAGTAAAAATTGTATACATTTATGGTATACAACATAATGTTTTGATATGTATACGTTGTGGAATGACTAAATCAAGCTAATTAACGTGTGTTACCTTACATTATTTTTTTGTGGTAAGAACACTTCAAATCTACTCTCAGCATTTTCAAGTATGTAATACATTGTTATTAACTAGTCACCATGATGTAGAGTAGATCTCTTGAACTTGTTCCTGCTCTCTAATAGAAATTTGTGTTCTTTAACCAACATCCCCCCAAGTCTCCCTACCCACCAGCCTCTGGCAACCACCATATTACTGTCTGTTTCTATGAGTTCAACATTTTTAGATCCCACATATATGAGTGAAATCATGCAGTATTAGTCTTTCCATGCCTGGCTAATTCACACAACATAATGTTCTTCAGGTTCATCCATGTTGTCACAAATGACAGGATTTCTTTCTCTTTTAAGACTGAATAGTCTAGTGTGTGTGTGTGTGTGTGTGTGTGTGTGTGCGCGCGTGCGCGCGCGCATTACATTTTAAAAATTCATTCTGCCATTGATGGACATGTAGGTTGATTTCCTATCTTGGTTATTATGAATAATGTGCAGGGTTCTTTTTAAAATGACTGTGTCTTGTGGACAAATCAGTTTATTTACATAATCCCCTTTTAATGGACATTAAGTCAATCCATTTTCTGATATTCTAAACCTGCAACATGGGGGAAATTAAAATAATATTGAAAATCAATTTCTCAGTCACATGAACCACTTTTCTCATGCCCAGAAGCTACATGTGACCAGCACAGATATAGAACTTTTCTGTTACTGTGTGAAGCTAGGTCAGACAGTACTGTTGTAAACTACTGGTTTCAGACTTCTACATTTTTATTTAATTTTTTTTTTTTTGAGACTGGGTCTTGCTCTGCCACTCAGGCTGGAGTGTAGTGGTGCAATCTCAGCTCACTGCAACCTTCACCTCCCGGGTTCAAGCGATTCTCCTGCCTCCCACCTCTTGAGTAGCTGGGAATACAGGTGTGCACCACCAAGCCTGGCTAATTTTTGTATTTTTAGTAGAGATAGGGTTTCACCATGTTGGCCAGGCTGGTCTCAAACTCCTGGCCTCAAACAGTCCGCCTGCCTTGGCCTCCCAAAGTGCTGGCATTACAGGTGTGATCCACCATGCCTGGCCTCAGACTTTTTAAAATTCCTGCTTCCATCTATTCCTTTCTTCATGCTTCATTCATTACTTAATGCATTCATTAATTAATTACTGAGTGCCTCGTATGTGCCAGGCACTGTGGTAGGCACTTGGGTGTCTCATTCATAAGACAACAAAAATACTTGTCTTCATAATGCTTACAGTTGATCCACAAAAGGTTTTTGAGTACTCAGTCTATGTAAATGCATATGGATTTATAAGTTGTATGTATATTATTCTATGCTATTATATCATAAAACATGTTCAAATAGGAATAGAAAAGAATAAGAAGGATAAAAATGTAAATAATTTCTGAAGTAGTCTTCCCGTATCCCACCTTGGAGGCCACTATTCTGCATGATTTTCTTGTCTTAGATAATCATCTGTAAAGGTTCTTCTAGTGTTGCAACTGAGCTTTTATTTATTATTATTGTTATATTTTGAGGCAGAGTCTTGCTCTGTTTCCCAGGATGGAGTGTGGTGGCACGATCTCAGCTCACTGTAACCTCCAGCTCCTGGGTTCAGGCTGTTCTCCTGCCTCAGCCTCCTGAGTAGCTCGGGCTATAGGTGCATGCCACCACACCTGGCTAATTTTTATACGTTTAGTAGAGATGGCGTTTCACCATGTTGACCAGACTGGTCTTGAACTTCTGACCTCAAGTGATCCACTTGTCTTGGCCTCCCAAAGCTTTTAAATAGCTATCAAATAGATAGTCCTTCTATTTTGATATCTGTTCTAAATCTATTTATTTTATTAAAAGAGGATTACCCCCCCTTTTTTTTTTGCTATCTATAGGCTTTTTTTCTTATACTGTTTGAGTTTGTTAATTTACTTATGTACAGCTGACCTTCTGTATCCACTGGTTCCACATCTACAGATTAAACCAACTATGAATCAAATATATTTGGGAAAAAAAACTAAAAAAGAACAATACTGTTCAGGCGTGGTGGCTCATGCCTGTAATCCCAGCACTTTGGGAATCTGAGGCAGGCGGATCGCTTAAAGTCAGGAGTTCGAGACCAGCGTGGCCAACATGGTGAAGCCCTATCTCTATTAAAAATATAAAAATTAGCTGGGTATGGTGGCAGGTGCCTGTAGTCCCAATCACTCGGGAGGCCGAAGCAGGAGAATCTCTTGAACCTGGGAGGTGGAGGTTGCAGTAAGCCGAGATTGCGCCACTGCATTCCAGCCTGGGCGAAAGAGTGAGAATCTGTTTCAAATAATATAATAATAACACAATAATACAAATAATTTCAGTATAACAACTATTTACATAGTATGTACATTGCATTAGGCATAATAAGTAAAGATAATTTCAAGTATATGGGAGGATGTATATATGCACAAATACTATGCCATTTTATATAAAGGTCTTGAACGTCCATGGATTTTGGTATCCATCGTGGTTCTAGAACTGGTGCCCTTGGATACTGAGGGATGATTATACTCATTTAGCAAACATTTATTAAGTTCTACTATGTGCCAGTTAGGTGCTGGGAAATTGACCAAGTTAGAGTTGCTGCCCTCAAATGAGACAGGTAGCAAATCAGTGGTTATAGCCCAGAGTGTTATGGAAATGCAGTCTACAAAGAGAGAAAGGAGGCAGTATTGTTTGGCGGGAAGGAGGGCAACTCTCAGGCATGTGACCTCGTTGCCTCTTTTCTGTTTTGGGACTTAATGGACTCATAGGTTTCTCCAGTGGGTCCTTTTTTTTTTCCTCCATGGTATTTTCTTTTCTTTGGGAAAATATAAAATTCCAACCCGCTGATTTAAGAATATCAAACCAGTGTAGATTATCACATTAAGGATTTGTTTATGTTAACATGGTCATGTTTATATTTTTAAACCTAGATCTCAGGGTTGGAAGGACTCTGTATAGGACAGAACTGAAGCACAAATAATTATGTAGCTCCTGCTGTTAGAAGGAAGCAAAGTTATCTTTCAGAGGTGTGCGTCTGTTCGTACATTCACTTAAGAAATATTTAAAAATATCTCCTATGTGGAAAAGGCACTCAATTCTGAAATACAATTCTCCCACAGGTTTTTTTTTCTTCGATAGAGATATTTCAGTCAGTGTTTTTATAATGACAATAGTTGCTGCTGGTACTTACATAATTTTTCTGTGTAGTCACATTGATATATATAGTGATGAATTTTTTAAATTTATTTTTAAATTGACAGATAATTGTACATATTCATGGGCTACATAGTGATGCTTTGATACATATAATGTATAGTGATCAGATCAGGGTAATTAGCATATTTGTCATCTTAAACACTTATCATTTCTTAGTATTGGGAAATTTAATATCTTTCTGCTAGCTGTTTGAACTATATAATAATTGTTAGCTATGGCCATCTTACAGTGGTATAGAACACTGGAACTTATTCCTCCTATCTAAGTGTGATTTTTATATCCTTTAGCAAATCTTTCCCTGTCCTTCCTTTCTCTCTAGCCTTTCCAGCCTCTAGTATCCTCTGTTCTACTTGATCACGTTGGTTTTTAATTAGGGAATTCTGAAGGATATGATGAATAATGCTATTAAGAGCAAATTCAGGAATGAAAAATTCAGTTGTTGTTTTTTCTTCCTTTTTTAGGGCAAGTTAAAGTCTTCAGAGCCCTGTATACGTTTGAACCCAGAACTGTAAGTGTTCAGTTTTTAACTTTTAAAATTGACAGAAAAACCTGAGATGATTTTATTTAGACATTTCCTCTGGTGCCAGTGGTCTGCCTTTTCTTTGATAGACCTAGGTAATTCTCAGGAACGGATGTTGGGTCCAGAGCTGTGCAAGTTAAGTCCTGGCTGATTCGCATGTCTTCTGCATCTTGAGGTCATGTCTGTCTTGTAAAGCTTCTCCCCACATGGTGACACCACCTGCTTTCAAATTGACAAGTGACTTGCATATAAAGCATGGCAACCCTGTCTTAGTCATCCTTCTGCTGAATCTCATACTAACCTTCCTTCATTCTCCTCTTGACCCTCTACCTCAAAATAGCTCATAATGGTACCCACTGCTAGCCTTCCAGAACAATTTTTTATTTCTCTGCAGTGTGCATTCTCATTGTTATAGTTTCTGGTATCCATCCATTTATCTGTGGTTTATTAAGCACCTATTATATGCCAGTCACTGGTCCAGGCCTTGGGACTAGTGCCGGGACAACAGAAAGAACTTGCATCCAGTGGAGAGAGACAGAGAGTAAGCAGACAAATGAATGTGACTGTCAGGGGCTAAGTACTCTGGAGAAAAATAAGGAGGGTGAGGGGCAAAGAAGTGAATGGAGAAAAGAGTGCTGTCTTCAATAGCATGTTCAGAGATGGACTTTCTATAAAGGTGGCATCTGGGGAGAGACCTGAAGGAAGTGAGGGAGCAACAAGTGCAAGCAGCATCCTTGGTGGATGCTAGAATAGAAAAAACAGGGAAGACAGCATGACTTGGAAAGTTGCAAACACAGTAGAGGGTGGTGGGAGACTACTTCTGAGAGTTGGGGTGAACTGGAAGGGCAGAGCATTTAGGGCCTGTGGATCTCATTTCAGTTTTGCTCTGGGTAAGATTGGAGGTGAGTAGATGGTTTTGGTACAGGAGTGACTAGATGGTGAAGCAGGGAGTTGAGACAGTTAGGAGGGAAAGGAAAGAAACCAAGAAGGTTTCTTGGGGAGAAGGGGTGTATGAGTCCGTTTTTACTCTGCTGATAAAGACATACCTGAGACTGGGTAATTTATAGAGAAAAAGAGGTTTAATGGACTCACAGTCATGGCAGAAGGCAAAGGCATGTCTTAATGGCAGCAGACGAGAGAATGAGAACCAAGTGAAAGGGGAAACCTCTTATAAAATCAACACATCTTGTGAGACTTATTCACTACCACGAGAACGGTATGGGGGAAACTGTTCCCATGATTCAGTTATCTCCCACCAGGTCCCTCCCACAACACATGGGGATTATGGGACCTACAATTCAAGGTGAGATTTGGGTGGGGACACAGCAAAACTGTATCAAGGAGAAACCTGCTATCCTTGACTTTTCTCTCATATATGCTAGGGACCAGAGCTTTCTCTCTGTGGGCAGTCAGCTTGCTGCCGGCTTCATCTGGGTTTGCCCCAGACCCTGCCGTCCCCAAAGTTAGAGGCAACTCAGAAGGTCACACAGAACAAGTGACACTGAACATCAGTTCACTGCCATCAGGCCAGGGCCTGACTTCAAATCCCAAACCTGTCATTTACTTACTGCATGAATGTTCTTACCTCACAGCCATTGATTCCTCATGTGAAAATAGGGATACCATTCTGCAGTGGCACCATGCCGTGAGCAGGGAGTGGGGTGAATATTGAAGGCCTACCACATGGTGAGCACCAAAAAATGGTAGTCACTAATAGACTAACATGGGAGTGTGCATATTCAGACAGTTCTCCCAAGAGTTTGTCCATGAAATGTTTCTGGAACAAGAAAGGTAGGGTTTTTATTCTTCTCACCAAGAGATTCCACTGACAACTCTCCTGTGTTGGTGAGGGATTGGGAGTGGGTAGTGTTGGTTTACTGAGCCTGCCATAACAAAGTTCTACAGACTGAGTGGCTTAACCAAAAGAAATTTATTTTCTCACAATTCTGGGAGCTAGAAGACTGAGATCAAGGCGTCTGCAGGGTTGGTTTCTTCTGAGGCCTTGCTCTTTGGCTTCTAGATGTCGTACTTCTGTCCACATCTTCTCATGGTCTTTCCCCATATGCTTGTGTTTGCATCTCCTCTTCTTATAAAGATGTGAGTCATTGGATTAGGGCTCACCCTAAAGACCTCATTTTAACTTAATTAACTCTTTAAAGTCCTTATCCCAAATACACTCATATTTGGAAGTACGGATACTCTTCAACTTATGATGAACCCAACAAACTCATTGTAAGACAAAAAAAATCCGCAAGTCAAAAATGCATTTAATACCCCGTTAAGCCCATCGTAAAGTTGACAAATTGTTAAGTTGGATCATCGTATGTCAGGGGCATCTGTACTGGGGGTTTGGACTCTAGCATAAGAATTTGAGGTAGGGAGAGGGCACAAAGAGCCCATAACAGGGAAGTGGGAGGCCCAGGGCTGTTGTCTTTAAGCCCTGCTCACTGGGAGTGCTGTCATTTTATGCCTCGGCTTGTCCTTATCAGTTGTGTCCTGGTTGGTTGCATGACCCTAAGTGGGATAAGAGTGAGAGAGGTTAGGGGTGGTCAGGTGCCAGCCTGGGCCACTCAATGAATAGACCATTCTCTGCTGCCTCTGTGAATCTAGAATGGGACCTGCATTTACTTTGTTTTGAGGCTTGAGGTGACTCCTGACTCTCTCTCCTCTCTTAGTATGCTTCGCTGTCCCCGCCTTTGTCCTTTCTCACCAACCTCCTCCTTCCCCTTTGCTTCCTCATGACCTGGTTATGCCTTTCCTCACTTCCCACCTACAGACGTAGCTCCTCCATTCCATCTGTAGTCTGAGCTAGATTGGCATTCCTCAAAGGTGGCTTTGCTTCCACCTCCTGCTTCCATCTTTTATTTGACTAACGGTATCGTCCTCTATAGTCCAGCCCCTATTCCAGCCCCGCTGTGCTCTGCTCCTTCCTGTTCTTGAACTATCCTGTCTGGAGGTGACTCACAGCAGAACCTATCTCTCAACCCTTTCTAGACCCATGGCCCTGTCCCTTCCAAGCTCACCTTACATACTTCCTCTTCTGTAAAGACTTTTCTGACCACTCCAGCTGGAGGTGGACTGCCTCTCCCGCCTCTGAACTTCCACACTTGGTATTTCAGTCCTGCTCACAGGCACAGCATCTGAAGAAGCAGGGTAGCACCAGGTTCAGAGCCCGCACTAGGGTTCAGGACCAGCTCCACTTCTTGAGCACCTGTGTGACCTTGAGGAAATTACCGGACCTCTCTGTCACAGTGTTCTCATCTGTAAGGTGAGGATAATAATAGTCCCACCGGGTTTTAATGAGAATTAAATGAGATTAATTGCATAAAGCTGCTATTACTACTATTAAGGAGTACTTGTTACTATTGAAGGAGTAGTGGTTGCTGTATTAGTAGACATTTAATAGATATTTTTGATGGATTGTGTATTGATTTATTTACTTCCAATTCTACTCCAAAATGGAGTTTCTCCACTGCTTTTAAAAAGATCTTAGTTATGATTGAATATACAGTAGAATATACATTTAATTCATTAGGCTTTAAAAAATATTCAATATTTAAAATGTATTTTTAATATTTTTAGTCCCAAGGATTGTAGGCTGCAGTCAGTAATGACCACCTCAAGCCCTGTTGCCTCCATATTTCACCCCTGTTCAGCTCCCTTCAATCCCGGTGTGAAGTGGGTAGCATCTAGCACGGCAGGCAGCCTCTCGCTCCCACGGCCTTCCTGACTGGTAAAGTGCCATGCCATACCCGTTGTTAAATTTCGAATATCATTCCAGAACTAGGTTCGTCTTACCTTCTTTTTTCTGAATGAGAATTTCTGTTGGAAGCCGTTTGGTCTTTCTCCGCTCTGACCAGCAGCCATCTTCTCTGGAGGGATAGATATACCACAGCATATCCCAAGTTGACCTGGCCTCCTCGAAGTCACTGGGACCAAGCAATATTGAAAGGCTGAGGTGGGCTCTGAGGGACATTGCTGGCATGTGCAGCCCCCCAGGCAGGCCTGGGTCCAGTTTTAAGCTCCTGTTCCCCCTCAGGAGATGGGCACAGCAATGCCCAACCCCAGTCTTGGGGATCCATTGAACCGGAAGAATGCTAGGTAGCTCCTGGTTCTTCCTGCCAACTCATTTCTCATCTGTCTTGCTTAAAGGCAAGGGTGTCTTGGCACCACCCAGCCCCATTTGGTTCTTTTTTCTCACCCAGCTCCTTTCAATAAAGTGTCAACCACAGACCTGGCTGGACTGGATTGACGAGTGTCAAGACAGACTGATGAGGAGAGAACAGAATTTCCTGTGTGGTTGAGGCGCATGGATTTCCAAAGGGAAACCAGCAGGACCCTGCTCTGTCATGTAAAAGTTGCTAGGCTGCACTAGGTTAATAGAGCCACGTGTAGAGGAAGGAGACTGGGAATCTAAGAGCTGAGGTAGGAGCCCAGCCCTGCCACTCACACTGATTTGCAGAGATTCTTTAACTTCTCTAAGCCTGGTTGTGAAATAGAGATTGTATCCATGACCCAGCCAAGCCTAGTGAGTTGTGAGGACTAAATGAGGTCAAGTATACTTTGCAAGTAAAATATGCTGCCATTGGTTTTGTTGTACTGCACTATGGGGTGGGGGAGTTGGGAGTGGATAGAGACAGATATTTTCCAAGGTGGCCAGCTTTTAATCTGGTCATGACACCATGACGGCCAATAATGGCTGTGTGTGATGCCTTTTGTATGAGAGAAAGCATAGGTGGTGGGTAAGAGCAAGGACTCCATAATGTGACTTAGAGTTCAAGTGCAGGTTCTACCATGTACCTGATCTATCGCCTTGGACAGGTTTCTCATCTTTAACATGATGATAAGAATACCACCTACTTCATATAGTGTTCTTGGTGAGGAGCAAATTAGTTAATATTTCTGAATGCCCAGACCAGTATGTGGCACATAATATATATTATAAAGTGTTAAATAAAAACATCTGTGGAGAATTTGTTTTCTCTTTCTATGAATTTTGGGGCTTCAGACTTCAGATTTGGGGTAAATCTGAAAATTTCAAAAGTATATCAGTTTTTTAAAACTTTTCATAAAGTATGTTTGCATAAACCAACAAAAGTAATGCCTTGGGAATTATATGTTACCAAGAATATATGGACTGGGAATGGGAATATGTGTTACTAAGTGTGTACTCTTTGCTGTAACATCCCAGTGGACCATAGCTTTCTTCTTCTGATACTTTGTTGTTCTTCACGGAGAGAGGAAAGGAGGAATGTGGTTAAAAAACAAAGAACAAGCTGGAAATGGGGAAGTGCATACTTCATTATGTTACTGTTTTCCCATTTCTGTTCCCTGACTATGATGCTGGGAATTTAAAAGTAGATGCTCATTGAACAGTTTACATCAGGTATCCTGCTAGTGGTTTCTTAATGAAAAATGTGAATATTGCAGGTGAAATCTGTTCTTAAAACCATGAAATTACCGTGTTGTATGTACTGCCACCAACACTGCGAAGAATTTAGTAGACTACCTACTTAGCTAGATTAGGAAAACATGTTCCTAGTTTCTTTGGAAGAAGATATTTTATGAGTAGTAGCATTCTGTGTCTGGGAACTACGGATTAAAAGAGAATAAACTGCCGACTGTAATTTCTCGGGATGAAAAAATGAGGTCACTTTTTGCCTGACTGAAATGGACTGCCTGTTCTCGTTGCCTCCGTTGAAAAACAAGTCTGACCTAATGGGCGGCTTGTGGCAGACACCACTATTGAACGGCAGCCATTAATTCAAAAACCGAAATAGCTCTGAGAGGTATCGAAGCGACTGGCACTCAGTGGTCTTTCTCAAATGATGCACTTTCCCAAACCACAGAGGACAAGAATTACTTGAAAGACATTAAGAGTTTTAACTATTTTGGGCCTTATTACTTTTTTTAAAAAATTGAGGTAAAATTCACATAACATAAAATTAACCATTTTTAAAATTTTTAATTTCTATGAGTACATAGTAGGAGTATATATTTATGAGGCATATGAGATGATTGGATACAGGCGTGCAGTGTGGAATCATCACATCATGGGATATTAAGTGTCCATCCCCTCAAATGTTTGTCCTTTGTGTTACAGACAATCCAGTTATACTCTTTCAGTTATTATAAAATGTACGATTATTATTGACTATAGTTATCCCATTGTGCTATCAAATAATAGGTCTTATTATTTCTTTCTAAATTTTTTTTGTACCCCATTAACCATCCCAGTCTCCCCCCAGGTTTTCCCATTACCCTTCCCAGCCTCGGGTAGCCATACGTCTACTCTCTATGTGCATGAGTTCAATTGTTTTGATTTTTAGATCTCACAAATAAGTGAGAACATGCGATGTTTGTCTTTATTTCCAAATTAACCATTTTAAAGTGAATCATTCCGTGGTGTTTAGTACATTTACAATTCATTACCTCTGTGTAGTTCTACAACATTTTCATCATTGCACAGATTAACCCTGTATCCATTAAACAGTTACTCCCTGTTCCTCCTGATTTATTGCTTGTTTTTATAAGAAAGAGTCATTACCATGATTGTGTGTGTGTGTGTGCTTTGTTTTTAAAAGCTATTTGTTTGGTACTTTTCATAATGTGTTTTGTTTGTTTGTTTAAAGGGTGAGTGGTTTTATTAAATGGAAATTTAGGGAGATTTGACTTTTGTGATTTTTAGACGGAGGGTAAAACTGTAAGAAAAGATGACTTCTTAACTTCTTGAAAGTACTGATTGAGGAGGATTTATTGTAAGATATAACTGAGTGAGATTAACTTTGGGAGATGTACTCAGTAAGAATAGCCCAGGATGGCTCAAAGATGGGACAGACCTCTTCATGGCATTGAACTCTTTCAAGTTCCAGGAAATGAAAAGTTACTCCAGGAAAATGTTGCTGCCCACATGTCCTGTTTTCCTTATACTCTTCTTCTTCCTTCATTTTCCCCTCCCAGGCCTTATAAGGCACCATCTAAAGGAGAGTCAGATGGTGTTAAAATTGCCAACAAAGGCCAACCTTAATGTTGTGGGGGCCAGTGGTGGTGGTTGCTGAGTCCAGCTGGGATGCTGTGGTGGGGAGAGAGTCATCTTTCTGGCCTCTCTGGGAGTGATCCGGTTTACATCAAAATAAATACTAAAGGAAATAGTTTCTTTACCTAATCACTTTCTATATCTATCACATATTGGTAGTAATAGTGATCATTGATCATCAGAACATTTTAGAGACCGGTTTGAGAGAATATTAGTGGTTATTAATTTCTTTTTTCCCAAATTCAGGCAACAAAATAAAAGTAAAACTTATTGCAAACAATATCAAAATGTATGTCACAAGGTCTAGTATATATAACTAATTTTCCATAGTTTGTGCTATGTGTCAGACTAGTCTGTGCAAATCAAAGTGTAAAAGCAATATATGTTTCAGAAAGTTACCTTTTAAAGGACTTTAGCCATTTGGGGGCATCAATAATCATCATTTGCTAATTTTTATATTTGAATGTATAATACATCTAAATATTTTCATGTATTATGGTTACTTAAAGCATGTTATGGCTGATAATAGCCTTAATTTACATTCATGGAGAAATAGTTATAGTAAGAATGTAGACCAGCCTTAAAACTAAATAAATTACTAGTGCAGAATCATATTTACTGCCCTAGTCTGCTACTGAGAGGAGGTAAACAAATGGAAAAATGAATGGATGAAATATTTTAATTTATTTATTAAAAAAATTTTTTGAGACAGAGTCTCACTCTGTCGCTTAGGCCAGAGTGCAGTGGTGTAATCTCAGCTCACTGCAACCTCTCCCTCCCAGGTTCAAGTGATTCTCATGTCTCAGCCTCCTGAGTAGCTGGGATTATAAGTGTGTACCACCGCGCCTGGCACATTTTTTGTGTGTGTTTTTAGTAGGCACGGGGTTTCACCATGTTGGCCAGGCTGGTCTCGAACGCCTGTCCTCAAGTGATCTGCCCCCCTTAGCCTCCCAAAGTGCAGGAATTGTGCAGGCGTGAGCTACCACACCTGGCTGGGTGAAGTAATTTTCACTAGCATAATTTTGATTTATATGGAATAGTAATTATAATCACAAACATCAGAGCCTTTCTTTTAGTAGTATTTTTCCCACCTAAACTATGAAAGCAACACATGCTCATGACAGAATTTGGAAATTTTTCTGTGTCTATTTAATGCATAGTTGTGTTCTTATCACATGTGAAATTTGTGTCCTGCATTTTTCATCCACCATGATGATGTAAATATTTCCTAATATCTGAAATTTGCTCTCAGTAGGCATCACCCTACTTACTTATAAAGTCACGGCAAGTGTTATCTACTAATGGGGAAAAGATGTTTAAAATGTATATCTTTATTCAGAGAGGTTTTTTTTTTTTTTTTTTTTTGAGACGAAGTCTTGCTCTGTCACCCAGGCTGGAGTGCTGTGGCGTGATTTTGGCTCACCACGACCTCTGCCTCCCGGGTTCAAGCAATTCTCTGCCTCAGCCTCCCAAGTAGCGGGGATTACAGGCATCCACCACCACACCCAGCTAATTTTTGTATTTTTAGTAGAGATGGGTTTTCACCATCTTGGCCAGGCTGGTCTTGAACTCCTGACCTCATGAACTACCTGCCTCGGCCTCCCAAAGTGCTGGGATTACAGGCATGAGCCACCACACCTGGCCTCAGAAAGTTTTTAGAACGTTTGGTTGGTACAGGCCAGAGCACATATGGTCGGTGTAATTAGCCAACTCCTCAGAGCTGCTTGGGGTTTCTGGACTGGCTGAGTTACTGCTTCATATCTTTTAGCTCTTTAGCCTTATTAATGGTTGAATTACATATTAACTTTTCTCATACAGAAAATGTTCATTCTCCCTGAACATGAAGAGTTAGGATAATGATTTTCTCATAATAAGCAGATAGCAGATGTTGATCTTAAAGTGTTCAAGGATTGAGGCCTTGTTTAAGAGAAAACCAAGCTTCTGGCTGTTTTTCATGATTCTAATTCTAGACATTTATCTTTTTATGAAAACAATATACCACCTTTTAGGATTTCTACAAGGAAGAAGTTTTATTAATATTCTATTTTGATATACAAATGTTTTGCTTTGGTTGTAGAAGAATACAAAATGTGTGTGGAGAATCTTTATGTAATTCTTTGAAGTTCATCATGGGAAAAAAATCTATTCATGTATTAATTTTTCAGTAGTAGGCCAGGCGCTGTGGCTCACGCCTGTAATCCCAGCACTTCTTTGGGAGGCGGAGTGCGGGCGGATCCATGAAGGTCAGGAGATCGAGACCATCCTGGCTAACACGGCGAAAACCCGTCTCTACTAAAAATACAAAAAATAGCTGAGCTTGGTGGCGGCGCCTGTAGGTCCCAGCTACTCGGGAAGCTGAGGCAGGAGAATGGCGTGAACCCGGGAGGCGGGAGCTTGGAGTGAGCCGAGATGGCGCCACTGCACTCCAGCCTGGGCGACAGAGCGAGCTCCGTCTCAAAAAAAAAAAAAAAAAAAAAAAAAAAACAATTTTCAGTAGTGTTTTATTATATGGCTTATGTGCTGATTTAAGTGTATAAAACCACATTGTTTATTAGAATATGATAGAATTTTGAATCTATATAATGATTATATTCTAATTCATGAAAAATCACGTGGAGTCAAACTTTTTTTTTTCTTCTAGCCAGATGAATTATACTTTGAGGAAGGTGATATTATCTACATTACTGACATGGTAAGTCCACATAATATCTTGTAATACCACATATAAAGACTGTTTTATGTAGCTATAACATTGTAAGTTATTTAAATGTATATGTACATAGAAATACATATGTACAAGTCTGTTCATTTTAGCGCAATTGATAGTAGCATAAGATTGAAAATAGACCTTATTTCCATCAATAGGAAAAGAGTTGAATAAGCTTTGGTCTATCCACAAACAGAATATTATGCAGCTATAGAAGGAAATGGGGAATATCTCTATATGCTATTATGAAGTAATTTAAGTGGAAAAAAAAGCAAAGTGAGAAAATGTAGATAGTATATCCTCACTTTTCTAGGAAAGGGTGAGAGTGTATGTGTACACACACATGCAGACACTTGTTTTTCTCAATTTCAAATAAAAAATTGAAAGATGAGTTGCGAAGTAAAATTTAGTTTTATTCTATGAAGAGTAAATATCCTTTCTCTAGGTGGAGGGAGGGAAATAGGGTATAATGGACGTAGATGGAAGATAGACTTTTTGGAAAATTATACCTTGTTTTGTGGATTTGACTTTGAACTGATGTAAACCTTGACATAGTTAAAAATTGGAGTAAACAGCAATCGCTAAAAATTAAAAGCAGAATGAATCAAATGAACTTAATTGTACCCTGGTAATTGACATAACCACATAGAGAGGAAATATTCCAAGTTTAAAACTCAGCAATTTGACTGAACATCCATAGTAGAATATGGATATATATATGAAGAATATATATATGAAGAACATATATATATGTATGAAGAATATATATATGAAGGACAAAAAGAACTGGCCAAAAAAGGGTAAATTGATTTAAATCATGCCCTTGTTCGGGAAATGTTGGTATTGCTAAGTCTGAGACTGTTGCATGTGTATTGTGGTTTAGAGCAAATGAGTCATTAGGTCGGTGATGTTGCTAACGGATTTTCAGCATGGCGAAAAAGATACACAGATGTAAGATTAATGACAGTTTAAGAAAAGCTCTGTATTCCTTCATCTGAATTGGAAGGATCACATTGTATTTTATCTAAAATAAAACGAAAATATTCCCTGCTGTGTTCTTTGAAAGAGCCTAGGAAAAATGACCAACCCAATAATAATGTTATTTTTCCATTGGAACGAACAGGCTTCTTTGAGAAATGGCTAGTACCAAGTCAGGGGCAGCAGAGGTACAAGATAAACCCAGAACATCCTCTTATTAGAAACCATGGACGCTCCCAAAGACAGTAGGGTCATAATGAAAGGACTTGGGAACTAACTTGAAGAGACTCCCACTGGCCAAAGATAGGACAATTTGAGCATCAATTAGGGCAACAACTTCCAAGAATTGAAACACATTCAATACATTTAAATTTATGAGTTCCTAATGTTACTTCTGAACAAATCTCATTGGTCAGCATGAGAGAATGCTGGGAAACCAGGTTTTTATTCTGACAACCGTTAAGGGGAAGAATCCCCATTTATTCTGTGTTTTCTTTATGAATTTCTTATCTGGGCAACGTGAGAATTGATGAGGAAGTTTTTGTTTGAAGAGGTATTCAGGTTATTTCAATGAAGAAGGAATGATAGAATTAGCATGTCACCATCTTGCAGCCCCTAGGAAATAGTGGATCTAGACAATGATCATCAAAGGCTACTAACATTATGAAAAGAAGCCGACTAGATAGTAGGCGTTTCCCAGTGGAAGAAATCAGTACTGCCTAGGAAATAGCTTTGCCAAAAAACATTGAAGCTGAATCTAATTAAACCTCTAGAACGAATGACCAATTTATAGGCAATACAGGGAACAGAGGAACATGTTTAATGATAACACAGGGATACAACAGGCAAAATCCATAGAGGTTGAAACTACAGGACAAACCAACTGGATTCTTCAACAAATATATTTCTAAGAGATAAAAAAGAATGGAGAGACAGCCTTTAGATTAAAAGATACTTAAAAGACAAATCAATCATATTGTATAGCCCTTATTTGAATCCCAAATTATGGGGCAGTTGGGAAATTTGAGTATTGACCTGGATATTTGATGATATTAAGGAATTATTGTTGGAAAAAACTTTTAAGCTGTGATAATGGCATTATAATTGCCTTTCAAAAAGTATGTATCTTTCTGTGATACATAATGAAATATTTACAAATGAAATAATATGATGTCTAGAATTTATTTTAAAATAATCCAGGAGGGGAGGGAGGTCGTGGGGCATATATGCAATATTGATCATTAAGAAGTGATTTGTGCAGTTGGGAAATGGGTATATATAAGGTCATTACATTGTTCTTTTTTTATAAGTTTAAATTTTCTATAGTAAAAGTTACCCCAAAAGAAGATAATATAAAGAGATCTTTAGAACTTCCTCCCCCATAAAATATATTATCTCGGAGCTAAGAGAAATGAAACTGTGGACACAAAATCATATAGCTAGTCCAAACTAGCGTAATTTGTTTTCTTCTGTTTCATATCATCTCTGATTTGTTTGTTTGTTGGGACTGTGTCATGAAACGTATTCCATTTGTTGCAGGCAGATGCACGTTTATTTGTAACTTACTGGTAAGGGAGACCGACACCCACAGCTAGGCTGTGAGGAAACTTGACAGTGTGGGTAGGGTAGGGTTGACGGACATTTTGTAGAACAGGTACTCCCTAGGAGCCAAACAATTTGAAAAGTGAATGAATGTAGTCTGGATTTCACACCGCTTAATTTAACTTTTCTTTTACCAGAGTGATACCAACTGGTGGAAAGGCACCTCCAAAGGCAGGACTGGACTAATTCCAAGCAACTATGGTAAGTGTTGCTGAGTGGTTTTACTTCAGCTATTCTTCGTTCACTTGGAATTTTTTTGGTTCTTGAGGCTTTTCTGCGTGCTGCTGTGGCTGAGAAGGCAATGGAGTCATTGTCAGTCTCGGACATTTTCCATTCCATGAGCCTCCTGTTGATAAACTGGTCATGACTACCAGATGTGCTTGAGCCTGACTGTGTGACCTAAGAGAAAGCATTATAGCATTCTTAACCCAAGGTTTCCGAGGAGACGCTTATGGTTTTACTTTCTTCAGCTCTTAAAACAATTGTTAATGCTGATAAACTCAATCTTGCAGATCGTTTCTTAGACTAGCCCTTTCTTTTGTGATGGAGTAACACGACCTTGTTCATTCATGTTCGGGGCAGTGAGGTTCATTAAATGCTTATCATGGCAGTTTGGGGACCTTGAGAGATGAGACACACGGTTCCTGCCGTGAAGCCGCTTCTAGCTGGAAGTGGGACAAATGGATCAAACACTTATTTAGTTGTCAGCAGAATAAACTCAAAAGAGCGCAGAACTGATAAACCAGGCTCCTGAGTTTTCATCCTTTTTCTTCCATTTCCTGATAACACTCCCTACTGATTCCAGGACAGCAGTGAACACACCTTCTTTAAGAGGCAGGTAGCTATGCTGATTGTTCTTTCCGAATACAGGAAGCAAAATATTCCCCCCCCATCTGCTCCTACATAGATACACACAAGAGACTCAAAATTATTTTTAGGCATCTTTAAAGCAGAGTGATCTACAAAATGTAAAAATGAACATCAAATTGCTTTCTTTTGCATTTTTGTGCTTTGTTTATTAAATACTTGAATAATATCAAGTATGCATTTAACTCAGGTATGCAAGTTTGTTTGTTTTTGTTTATACTTCCGGTTAATTACTATGTTATTGTTTTATTGCTTGGCTTCCTTTCCCTGAACACATCATTCAGCTTCATTTAATGCAAGAACTATCCATTTGATTTTCTGTTACTTTTTATCCACATTAAGTAAAGGAAACTGTGTTGAAGGCCCTGGTACTCCTGAAGCTGGGGGACTGTGGTGAATGAGTGGCTTCAGTAAATCATTTGTGTGGCAATTCAACATTGGGCTAACACTTTTTATTTTCAATCTAGTGGCTGAGCAGGCAGAATCTATTGACAATCCATTGCATGAAGCAGCAAAAAGAGGTAGGTGTGATTGTTTTTGACTGAGGTATACAGTACAGTAAAATGCACAGATTTCAATTAGTTTTGACAAATGCGTACACCCATGTAACCAACACTCAGATCAAGATCTGAAACATTTCTACCATCCTATAAAGTTCCCTTTGCACCTTCTCAGTTAAATCCCTGCCTTCCCCAGAGACAGTCTGTCCCAACATCTATTACCCTAGAGAAGTGTGATTTTAATTTTAAAATGTCAGTCAAGAAACACTGTTGTGGGGAGACGCAAGTCAAAAGACATGGTCTGTGACTTCCAAAGCTCAACATCTGGCAGGGGAGAGAGAGATGTAACAGATCATTAAAATATGGTATGATAAGTACAGCAATTGAAATGTGTTTAACGGGCTGTAGAGGCCAGGGTGGGTAACTGGAGGGCAGAAGAATGGAAGGGTCTGGTGGGTACAGCATTTAGGAGAGCACTGGTGTGGTGAGCACTTGGCCGGGGAGGGCATAACAACAGAGATGAACCTGGGGAGGATCCTTGACCAAACAACTGTCAATCTTGTCTTGGGCTTTATTCTGTAGATCAGTAGTCCTCAGCTAGGGCTGATTCCTCTTTCACAAACCCTGAGGATATTTGGCAATAACTGGAGACGTGTTGACTGTCATGACTGGAGGGATGTTACTGGCATCTTTTGGGGAGAGGCAGGGGTTGTTGCCACACATCCTACAGCACACAGCACCCCCACAATAAATCCAACCCCAAATGCCCATGGGGCTGCTGCCGAGAAACCTTGCTGCAGATAATGGGGAGTTTTTGTAAAGCCTCAGTGAGTTCCATTTCATTCAATTTTAGATTTTTTGGAAATCTGAATGTACACAAGGAAATGATTGGTTAGGATTGTGAAAAAGTAAAAGGACTAAACTGACATTTAAAAAATTCTTTGTAAATTAGATACTTGGGACATTAGCCTGAGGATTTAAAATTAATAGTTATAGTTTGGCATATAAGAGCAGCAGCTTTGAGTAGGTTATTTAGCCTTTCTTATAGGAGCTGAAGATGCATTGTAAATCTGAATATGAATAGTATCTGCTTGTTTTTAGGTTTGATTGTCTTTTCCTCAATTTCCAGAATTTCACAAAGAAAAAATAATATATGTATACACACACACACACACACACGTATATATATTTTAACAGAATAGAAATACCTTAAGTATACCCATTTAGGCAACTCTTCCCATTAACCTATCATTAGAAACATTGATGTTAATACTTTCCATTAATAAGCTGGAAGTCAAAATGTACCATAATAAATGCATTAATGGGCAGGTCTTAATTTACTACTTGCTGATTAATCCATTGCAAATGGAAATATATGCAGAATGAAACAATGAAATTTATTTAAAAGCAAAATAAAAAATGAAAGCTTTTTTTCTTGTGTTTTTGTAAATAAAATTCTTTCAGGCAACTTGAGCTGGTTGAGAGAGTGTTTGGACAACAGAGTGGGTGTTAATGGCTTAGATAAAGCTGGAAGCACTGCCTTATACTGGGCTTGCCACGGGGGTCACAAAGGTATTACATTTTGTTTGTTATATGTTTCTATGCTGCTGAAAATGTGTTTCACCTACGGGAGCCAGATTTACAAAAAAGGAGAAAGAAAAAGCACTGGCTATTCTTTTTGAATCCTTTAGAACACCGGCCAAAAGCCTTGTTCCTGGAAGTTCTGTAGAACAGTGGGTAGAATGTGGTCAGCCAGTCTCTCCGCATGGGTCCCTGTCGCTTGAAAGACTGGACACTTCCTTTCCTCTCTCAGGCTTAGAAAGGTTACTGGAAAACAGCAGTAATAGAAAAACAAAACCACTGTCTAATCTTACCGAAGAAAAGATCAGAATTGGCTCCCTAGCTTAGCTTTTCACAAGGTCTGCTTTTATGATTTGCATTTTAAGTTTAATGCAAATTATTGGATTCAAGAGAAAGCCAACCATTTGCCTAAGTTAGTGATTCCATTGATACTTTTTCTGTTATAATCAATAATAATGACAAAGTGAATTTTAGATGTATTTTTTCCTGGCCAAAATTTATCACCCACTGCTTTTCTACGTCTCTCATAACAAAGGAAATAAACTCAACAACAATGAGAAATGAAGATCTCAACAAATTAAATAGCAGTGCCAAAGGAAAATTTGTAACTGTCTCCTAAAAAGAAGCCTATCTTATTTCAGCTAATAGACATGTTAGTTATATGAATGAAAAGTATTGTAATGAATGTAAAAATATTCCTGTGTCATATGAAAATGCAAAAGCCAAAACTATTAGAAAAGTGTATTTTCCTAAATAATTCCACTTTTAGATTCTTAAGTTTTCTATTTTATAAATTTTAAAATGTGTTAACATTTTCTTGAAGGTTCTTCTAAAGAATCTCGCTTTTATAAAATTATTGTACCTAGATTTGTCAGGCTTCTAATTTTCATTCTTAAAAAGTATCTTTTCTCTTTGAATTTCAGATATAGTGGAAATGCTATTTACTCAACCAAATATTGAACTGAACCAGCAGGTAAGACTGCTTATCTGAAAATCATTTAACACATACCTGCTTGTTCTCTTTAGTACAGAGCAACTTACAGGCATGTGAAGTATTGTAGTCAAAATACCGCAAGCACATAATTTAAAAATTATAATTGCACTAAAATTCAAATTGTCCACAGCCCCAAATGCCAAACCCACTCCTCCTCAGATGTCACTTTCAGCTTTTAGCTCTCTTCGTGTACTTACCTTTGTCTTACCAAGGAGTAGGCTGACAGAGCTCTCTCTCCATGCGTTATCTTCATGTGTACTTTGGCCTCCTGTTGGGTATGTGAAGGGTTAAGCTTGTCACTGCCCCAGCTCTCATCTTCCAGCACCCCAGCACCCAGCCTGTCCTCTGCTCCTCAATGCACTTCATCACAGTTTTTGGTTATATTACTATATGACGTTTACTTCATTATGAGTGTCTAAATAGTGTTCACTGCTTATATAACCTTTTTTTTTTGTTTCTGTACTTACTGACTTTTTAAAACTCATTTTTTGTTATCTCACTGTGACTTCTCTACTGTTTTATACAGTCTTGATATATAATACTTTTTCAAAATGTGTAAGATAATCAACAGCTTTCTTTTTTCTCCCTGGACTCATACTTCCTGAAGTTCTCCATCATTCTCCAGGCTGAGCTTGGTCCCTGTGGCCCTTTGCTGACCTCCAGGGAACCCCTTCCATTCTCTGCCATGTTGCATCTTCATTTTTCTGGATCCCTTGTCTTTCTTTTGTCAGAGAACATCTTCAAGTAGATTCCTGAGAAAGAGAAGCTTGGGACTGATTATTTGACTGATCAGAAGTCTAGGTCAAAAACAGTTTCCCTCAGAATTTTGAAGGCATGGTCTGTGGCATTCTTGTTTCCAGGGTTGCTCTTCAGAGGTTTGCTGCCATTTTGATTCCCCTTCTTTTATGTATGATCTGCTTTTTCTCTTGCCAACAGTATTTACTTTATTGTTGGTGTTTTAACAATTTATGATGATGTGCCTTAGCGTTCATCTCTTCCCAATGATTATGATGAGCTCTTTCAGCCTGGAAAATTATCTCGTATTATTTCTTTTAGAGTTTTTATCTGACCCTTCTTTGTTCTTTTTGTTCTGGAATGCGTGTTAGTAGAATGTTGGACTTCTTGGATTGAACCTTCAGTTTTCTTAATTTTTCCCAGAGATATTCTCACCTTTGTTTTATTTTGATTATCTTTTTAGTTCCCCAGAGTTATGTATTAGTTTCCTATTGCTGCCTAGCAAACGACCGCAGGCTTAGCAGCTTCCACTTTCTGTACGTCAGAATTCTGGGCATGGCGTAGCTGCATTCTCTGCTCAGGGTCTCCCAGGTGGAAATCAAGGTATTGGCTGGAGCTGGATTCTCATCTGGAGCTTGGGGTCTGCTTCCAAGTGTATTTAGGTTGTTGGAAGAATTGATTTTCTTGTGTCTGTAGTACTACTGAGGCCCTCAGCTTTTAGAGGCCGCCCCTCTCTGTAGACAGCTCACAGTATGGCTGCTTGCTTTCTTCCTCAAGGCCAGAAGGAGATTGTGTGTCTGCTGCTTCATCGTTTTTATTTTTTAAGGGCCCACCTGGTTAGGTCAGGCCCACCTGGGATAATGTCCCTTTTGATGAACTCAACATCCGCTGACTAGAAACCTAATTACGGGAGTGATAGCCTATTACATTCACTGCTTTCACTCGCAGTCAGGAGGAGGGGGCCTATACCGGGGCCAGGAACCTTGGGGGCCGTTCTTAGAATTCTGTCTGTTATGAGCTCTTATTTTACTCTGATTGTTACTTTTACGTAGTATCTTTCTTTTTATTGTTTCATGACACAATATGATCTTTTATCTTGCTGATATAATATTTATAACTTTTCAAACTATTTTTTGGCTATTCACTGTACTGTGTTTTTTCCCTTTGAGATCCATTTATTTTGTTTGTTTTAGTCTTTCCTAAAATATTGTAGGCTTTCCACGAACACTTGATGTCATTATCTGTCCATTCATTATTATTTTTTAAATTTGAGATAGAGTCTCGCTCTGTCATCCGGGCTGGAGTATAGTGGCACAATCTCAGCTCACTGCAACCTCTGCCTCTCGGGTTCAAGCTTTTCTCCTGCCTCAGCCTCCCAAGTACCTGAGACTACAGGCCTGTGCCACCGGGCCTGGCTAATTTCTGTGTTTTTAGTAGAGATGGGCTTTCACCATGTTGGCCAGGCTGGTTTGGAACTCCCTACTTCAGGTCATCCGCCCTCCTTGGTCTCCCAAAGTGCTGGGATTACAGGCATGAGCCACCATGCCTGGCCCTTATCCATTCATTTTTAAGTGTGATTGGAAGCTGTGTGTGCTTGGTGAGGTCTGCTGGCTGGTGGGCTCCTTCACAGGGCTATCTGGTGAGGTCCTGGCTATTTCGCTAGGTGACACCCAAATGCTAATGAAAGTACACTCCTTCTCTCCCCTGCACATGGGACTGCACCGCTTCACCAGAGGAACCCTCCAGTCTCCTGCCTGGGGGTGTGTGCACACTGGGCAGTGGGGTACGTAAGGTACCTGAGAGAGGGGTCTTACTGTTCAGTCTGTAGGTTTTTTACCTAACCCTCAGCCTTTAGTTTTTGGCCTTTTGCTACCTTCTCTTGTACCTAGTGTTTATGAACTTGGAAACTATCAGGTTACTTTATTAACAAGTAAATCTGTCATCATTATTGGGTCATCTGGCAGCAAGAGAAGGGGAAGAGGTTCTGAGATTCTGCTTTTTATGAGTACTTTTAACCAGTATCTCTGATTTCCCACCAATGCCGCATATCTGCCCTAATACCTCCAGGAATCTCCAGTTCCTCATTTTTGCCAGGTTTCTGCATGTTCAAATCTGCTTGCTTCCTGCTGGGTCTCCCTCTGCAGGCATCTGCTTTTCAGCTCGTGCTCCACCAAGTCAGCTTGTACTCCTCCATCCAATTCCATCTCCCAAAAATGACTCCTCTCCCATCTCTTGAGTCTCCTTTCCTTTTCTCTTTGGAATTCTATAACTTCATTCCCATTTTAGGTTTAATTGGGTTAAACCTACATTAACATGTACTTTCAATCCACCCTCTATCTTAAAAATGGTACTTTCTCTTTTTATCACTATAGAACAAGTTGGGAGATACAGCTTTGCATGCTGCTGCCTGGAAGGGTTATGCAGATATTGTCCAGTTGCTTCTGGCAAAAGGTAAAGTTTGTGCTGTGTATATCTGGTCTTTGCTTGCCCTGAAAAATAGTCTATATCAAATTATGCCATTTGAAATGGTAGGAAGAATAATATTCTTATTTCAGAATAGGGTTTAACCTTTGCTCTGTCTGTATATCGTGGAGTAGTTATGATAAAATGAAATTATTGGGTGTTGGTTTGTGTTAGTTTTTAATATAAACTAAAACCACGGCAAGCTTTAACATTACATATATTACTTTTAGTAAGAACTGTATTGTACGTTTCTGCAGGATTATAGAGCCTTAGAAACAAAGAATGTGTGTGTACACATGTGTTGGGGAGATCTTGTCTGAGAAAGCTGTATAAGTAAAGTTGCGGAGGCCCCTGTTCTCACAGGGAAGTCTTGACGGATAAGCAAGAATGATGTGGCTGCAATGTCCTGCTTTGAGCTGAGCAGGTGCTAGATGTAAAGTGAACGAGGGAGGATATCTTGATCCCGTTTTTGTAAGTCAGAGGAAACAGTGAAGTTATAAACCGACTATCCCTTTATCCATTTGTCCCACAAATATTAGTTTACTCTTAGAGAAGGCCAGGCAGACCACCCATACTGTACCCTAGTCCAGAAGCCTATCATATAGGATGCTTGAGTCCCCAAGACACTTGTCATGGAATTACCCTTATTAGGGATCCTCAGAGCAATATTGTGGGATATATGATAGGAATGGTTTAGATTTTAAGTATGCTGGTGATGTAAGCTCCAGGTCTAAAAGGCCAGACACTATGAGGATCACTCTAGGGCCCTGTCAAGGGTATGCTGAGGACTTTGATGTCTAATATGCCAGCCACTAGCCACGTGCACAGCTGAGCCCTTTAAATGAGGCTATCTGAATTGAGATGTGCTATAAGCGTAAAATGCATACCAGATTTCAAAGACGTAGTGAAACCAAAAGTAAAACACCCCAGTAATTTTCGTGTTGGTTATGTGTTGAAATGATAACATTTCAGATATGCTGGGTTAAATAAAATATATAATTAAAATTAATTTCACATTTTGCAAATGTGGCTATTAGAAAATTAAAACTTATATATGTGGATCACATTATATTCCTATTAGTGCTCATCTAAAGGGACCCAGGAAATGGTTGTGTTTCTTCTCTATCATCACTCTCTGAATATTTCCTGTTCTGATAGCAATCATGTCTATGAGCTCTAAAGTGTAATGTAATATATGATTAGTCACAGAACTGTTAACCCTTAGGAGTTTTTGACCTGTAGCACACTGAGAGAATGAGGTTTCTTATATAACCCTACTGTGAATAGAACGATCTGCTTAGGGGAAAGATTTTGACACAAGAACATTATATTACTAATTAAATGTACTATTTTTTTTTCTTGATGCAATATTTCTGTGCCTTTAAATTTGGGGACACTTCTTTCTGTCTTTTTTTCATTTGAAACTTGGTCTCACTCTATGGCCCAGACTGGAATGCAGTGGCATGATCTCAGCTCACTGCAACCTCTGCCTCCTGGGGTTCGAGTGATTCTCCCACCTCAGCCTCCCGAGTAGCTGAAATTACAAATGTGCACCACCACACATGGCTAATTTTTGTAGAGACAGAGTTTCGCCATGTTACCCAGTGTGGTCTTAAACTCCTGAACACAAGTGATCTGCCTGCCTCAGCCTCCCAAAGTGCTGAGATTACAGGCATGATGAGCTACTGTGTTGGCCTATTTTTGTTTATTGAAGGGGAAGTGGTTGCAAAAAAAATGACACTTTCCTACACTGTGGCAGAAAGTATGAACTGATAATGCCTTCTATTTTTGGTTTTTGGTTTTTTTTAAGACTGAGTCTCGCTCTATTGCCCAGGTTGGAGTGCAGTGGTGCAATCTTGGCTCATTGCAGTCTCCGCCTCCTGGGTTCAAGTGATTCTCATGCCTCAGTCTACCAAGTAGCTGGGATTACAGGCATGCGCCACCATGCTTGGCTAATTTTTGTATTTTTAGTAGAGATGGGCCATATTGGCCAGGCTGGTCTTGAACTCCTGACCTCAAATGATCCACCCACCTTGGCCTCCCAAAGTGCTGAGATTACAGGCATGAGCCACCATGCTTGGCCTAAAGCCTTCTTGGAAAGCAATCTTAAAATCAGAGATGAAAAAGGAGATATTACAGCTGATACCACATAAATTCAGAGGATCATTAGAGACTAGTATAAAAAGCAATCTGGCAGTAGCTGGCAGAGTTTAAAATGGACTTAGCCTTACTTTCTAATACCACTTTTAGTAAACCATTCTTCAGAAATACATATGAACAAAGATGTTGTTCAAGGATGTTCACTGGAGTATTTGAGATAATGAAAATTAGGAGTAGCCTAAGTACCCATCAATACAGGAGTAATTAAATTTTGGAGCATCCACAAAATGGAATACTTAAATGGTTGAGTTACAAATATGTGTATTGCTAAGAAAACAGTACCATTAGACATTAAGTTTTAAAAACATGAAATTACAGACCAATACGTGTAGTATGATTTTTGTGTCTATATCAATATGTGTATGAATGCATTGATGCAAATAAGGGAGATAAGAACTCACGCCCACTTGTTAAGAATGGTTACCTTAGAAGTAGGTAGAAGATGAAGGGATGAAATGGGACTTGTGCTTTTGTTCAGCATACATTTGTATTTTTGAATCCTTAACAATGCAAATGTATTTATGAATTCTGATGTAATTCTGAACACAATAAAGGCAAAGGAAAAGTGGGTAGAAGATGGCTTACGGGAATAATGAATTGCCTCTTGGTTTTATGTGTTGCTATTCTGCTAATTTGCATGAGAACCTACTTACAGATATAAAATATTAATCCCCTCAAGCACTACCCACTTGGTCTTTTCTAAAGACCCTCTTGAGTAAAAGAGGAAGCGAAGGGCTCATTGAAGTTAAGCTCCACAGGGACCATAAACTCCTCACTGAAAAGTTCACATGCAATTCTAAAGGGACTCGAAGGGAAAGGCTTGGAATTAATTGTTATCACAGGTGCAGCAACAAGCTTCCTGATTAAAGATGCCAAATATACTGCATGAGAAAGTTTATTGTTTTGAGAACGTTTACTTCTGGGCCAGAGTTGTTCACTAGTTTGTTTTGCCAAAAGTGGTTAGCTATGGGGAGAGAGGATTGGTTACTACTGTATAGTCTTCAAAGACACCTAATTGATTTTTCTTGTGTTGGGAAGGTGCTAGAACAGACTTAAGAAACAATGAGAAGAAGCTGGCCTTCGACATGGCTACCAATGCTGCCTGTGCATCTCTCCTGAAAAAGAAACAGGGAACAGGTATTTGTTTTAAACCCTTCTTTCTTCTCTGGTGCCCCATAACTAAGATTTATTAACTTAGAATTGCGCAAAAGAAATAAACTCAGCCAAGTGCAGTGACTTATGCCTGTAATCCCAGCACTTTGGGAGGCCAAGGCAGGAGGTTCACTTGAGCCCAGGAGTTGGAGACCAGCCTGAGCAACAAAGTGAGACCCCATCTCTACAAAAAGTATAAAAAATTAGCCAGACATCGTGGTATGGGCCTGTAGTCCCAGCTACTCAGGAGGCTGAGCTGGGGGATCACTTGAGCCCTGGGAGGTTGAGGCTGCAGTGAGCTGTGATCATACCACTGCATTCCAGCCTGGGCAAGAGCGAGACCATATCTTAAAAAAACAAAAAAAAAATAAACTCTTCAGATGATTCTAAAGTTTGTTTCTATATCCTTGATCTTAATCAGACCCCCAAAATAGGATACCCTCAATTAAACAGAAATTAGACGAGAAACATAATCTTTTACCTTTATTTTGTGCTTCTTTTATTCTTTGCAATCAAGTTCTAATCACCTTGCTTTCCATTACAGTCCTTTTCAGAGAACGATTGTCTTCATTCCTTCATTTCAATATTTATTTATGAGTAATTATCACTAAATATTTTTAAAAATAATATTTGATAGCTCCATGATTATATTTTGTTTCTATTTTAAATGAGGATATCAATAAAATGTAATCAAAATTATTCTAGACTTTGCTAAATATTTTGGACTTTATTCATAGTACTATGGGTGGTTTTTTAAAATAGAGTTTAGGTGTACATTATTATTATTTTTTTAGATGGAGTCTTGCTCTGTTGCCCAGCCTGGAGTGCAGGGGTGCAGTCGTAGCTCACTGCAGCCTCAAACTCCTGGGATCAAGTGATCCTCCCATCTCAGCTTCCTGAGAAGATGGGACTACAGGCATGTGTCATCATGCCCAGCTTTTTTTTTTTAATGTAAAGATAGGGGTCTTGCCATGTTGTCCAGGTTGGTCTCGAACTCGTGAACTCAAGCCATCCTCCCGCCTCAGCCTCCCAAAGCACTGGGATTACAGGCGAGAGCCACCAAAAGGTGCCTGGCCTCCTTTTGTTCTTTATTCTAGATATGTCTTTGTTCCAGATTTCTTTACTTTTTTTTAACTTCAGTTTGAATATAGTGTAAACTGTTAATCAGTTGGTATTCCTTAATTAAGCCATGAGAGCTCACTGGCAGTGCAAGCCTTTCTTTAAAGTAATTCCTCGTGGATAGATGGAGATGGGTTCTACTAAGGGAATGAGAAAGTATCAGCTGAGCTGGTGCTCCCCAGCTACATTATGATCGAGAAGCCCTATTTGCAACTGTGTGAGAGACATACTTCTGCTTGAGGTTGACCTCTTACTCCTTGCTGCCTTGATTGGGTCAGGAAGTAGGACTCTGGCCTAACTTCCTTTCTCTGCCACTGACTTCCTGTTGTGTGGCTACCCTTAGCCTGTCCTGACCAAAGATTAAGGCTTCATATGACCTGAAGGTACCAGAGTCTCATGCATGCTATGAGCTCCATTTTGATAGACAAGGCATATACCAAACTTTCTTAGACCCCAGAGAGCTTACCCAGAAGCCTTACTCAAGAGTAGTTTGAGTTGAGGGAAGCAGGTGATGAGCCTTTCTGCAGCCTTTGTAGAACAGTGCTGGGAGGCAGGTACTCTTTTCTCTGTGTACCCCAAGTGTGTTTAGTCTACCTTCCTAAATTTGAACTGATTAGGTAATGGATTCATTAATGAGGTAATCTTAGGGCCTGGCAGACAGAGCCAAGAAATGAGTTTTTATATTTCAATTTTCATGTTACTTTTAAAATGTTTTTTCTTGCTTCATTTCCCCAATTATACAGTTAAAAAAAAAAAAAAAAGCTTTAATTTGTATATTGATCCTCATTGGAATAGGTTTGGACTATTTGGCCATAGAGTTAATTGTCAGCATGAACTCTTAAGTTGGAAAAGGTGTATTCTGATATTGTTGTCCTTTTTTTTTTTTTTTTTTTTTTTGAGACAGTGTCACTCTGTCACCCATGCTAGAGTGAAGTGACGCGATCTCAGTTTACTGCAACCTCTGCCTCCTGGGCTCAGGTGATTCTCCTGCCTCAGCCTCCTGAGTAGCTGGGATTACAGGCATGCGCCACCACACTGGCTAATTTTTGTATTTTTAGTAGAGATGGGGTTTCACCTTTTTGTCCAGGTTGGTCTCGAACTCCTGACCTCAAGCAATCTGCCTGCTTTGGCCTCCCAAAGTGCTGGGATTACGGGTGTGTGTTGCTGTCTGCTTTTGGAAGCACAGTGTGGATTTTTTAATAGGTACAAAAATTCACATGTTGTAGTTACTATGGAAGATAACTAGGATATAGGGCTGGGGGTTATACTCAAGAGTTGAGCCCTTTAACATTTTTTCCAACTTTTAAAAATTTGAGTATAATTTACATTAAGTAAGTACATAAATCTTAAGCATACAGCTTGATGAAATTTTTTTACACCGGTTTACCACAACCCAGATGAAGCTAGAGAACAGTTCCCACACGCCACCCTCATGCCTCCCACACTCCTCCCTCAGTGTCTTCTGCTTCTCTCACCATAGATTAAGTTCTGCCCATTTGTGAATTTTATGTAAATGGAATCAAACAGTATGTACTTTTTGTGACTGACCTCTTTTCATTTACATTATGTCTGTGAGATTCATCTGTGTGCCTGTGTTTATTTCTCCATCATTTATTTATTGTTTGTATGTTTGTTGGTTGGTCTTAAGTGCTGGTTCTTGATTTGAGATGTGTAAACCCAGGGTGATAGGATTGAGTTAAAATGAACGTGAGCTAGGGAAGAATGGCAGTGCTGCAGGAAGAGACATTCCCATGCATGCTACGCCGAATTGGGCTATAAAGAGATACAGCGTATTAAACAACGCCTGACCATGTGAGAGGTTTCCTGAGAAAACTGCCTCAGAACAGTTCATGAAAGGAGAGAAGAAGAAATAATTTATTTGCCTGACTTGTTTCTGTCTTTTGATGACCACTCAGTCAGAGTCTGCACCGTGGCAAATCATCCTCTCTTTTTAATAGGAGAAGTGAGAATAAAATAAAGAACAGAAGTAACCATCTGAGGACACAGAATATGGGCAGACCTTAGGATAGCAAAGTAGAAGGGGAGTTTTCCTATTTGTCTCTCAGGCTTTAGCTTAGAAAGCTACATTTTCCCAAGTTGACATGAAGTCCTGAAGTTCCTGGGTGTGTTTTGGGGGAGAACAAAATATATTCCTCCCAGTTCTTGTGAACTCCTCTTGAGGAGAGTGGAGAAAAATAGAGTCAACCTGGAGACTTCCAGTAGCTTGGAAGCTGGTGTGAAGTCACTGAAACATGGCCAGGTGTGGTTTCTCACACCTGTAATCCCAGCACTTTGCGAGGCAGGGAGGATTGCTTGCATCAAGGAGTTCAAGACTAGCCTGGACAACATAGTGAGATGACATCTCTACAAAAAAAAATTAAAAATTAAGCTGAGTGTGGTGGTACACGCCTGTAGCCTCAGCTACTTGGGAGGCTGAGGTGGGAGGATCGCTTGAGTCCAGGAAGTTGAGGCTGCAGTGAGCCGTGATTGCACCACTGCACTGCAGCCTGGGTGACAGAATGAGATCCAGAAAAGAGACCTCTGTTCTTTCCTTCTCTCTCTTGCAAGATAAATCAGCTTTCACCTCCCTTGTACTGATCATCCCTTCTCCTTTTCTTTTTCTTAACAATCATTTTCCAAAACCTGTAAACATGAAGACTTTTTTTTTTTTTTAAAAAAAGAGCATTAGCATACCTAAAAAAATAATTCGTTAATATCATCAAATATCTTGTCCTTGTCCAAACTTCCATTTTCTCATACATCTTTGTTTGTTTTTACTTATTTATTTACTTATGGTTTATTTACGTCAGGATTTACATAAGGTCAGTTTGTGGTTGGTAGATATATCTCTTTATTTTTTAAGCAATAGTTCCTTTCCCTCCCCTCTTGCCCCTTTTTAACCTTACCATTTATTTATTAAAGAAACTGGGTCAACTCACTTGAATTTCTCATTCTGGACATTGCTGACTACATTCCCATGGTGTTATTTGTCATGTTCCTCTATCCTTTAAGTTTTTGTCAATTGGTGTTAGATTTAGAGGTTTGATCCAGTTTAGATTCATTCTTTCATCCATTTATCTATCTATCTATCTATCTATCTATCTATCTATCTATCTATCTATCTAGAGGTCTGAAGCAATTTAGGTTCTATCCATCTACTTACCTACCTACCTAGCTATGTATCTATCTAGCTAGCTAAAGTTTTGATCCAATTTAGGTTCAGTCAATCAATCTATCTATCCATCTGTATATCTACCTGCCTGCCTACCTAATCTGTTTCTTTCTTGGGAGTAGAAAGAATAATAGGTCATACAGAATATTGTGTTTTTTTTGTCAGGGGCACATGATACGTGGTTGTCACTCTTCCTGTGATGTGACATCCATTGATGATCATTGCCTAGATCTGTTACTAAACAGCACAAAATGATAATATTCTAATTAAATCACTTCTTTCTGAGTTACTAGCTGGAATATAAAGAAAAGTTTTCCCTCATCAATTGTTTTGTTACACAGTGGAATAGTTAATGTAGCAAGGGTGGGATAAATGCTGGATTTTACCCTTTATTTAAGAGTTTTAAAAAATAAGCTGGTCTCTGTCATCCTCCAAAGGGTGAAAAATGAGTTCTTTTTGGTGTGCATTTATGTGCTTTAATCCATTCCAATTAGTAGCTTTATCAATAGCCCATCTTTGGCTAGTGGAGGCCTCTTTAAGTTGAATCTCAGACCCTTTCACATGATGCTGTCTTTTATAGGATCCTTACTTTATGGCATGACTAGGGTTCTAGGTCCATCTCTTACACTTCCTGCCCCATACTTGGAACTGGTCGTATGTATGGTAAGCTTCAGAGATGTGATACTTACAGACCATGATGATCTGGGTGCTGAAACATATATTTATTGAACTTCAACAATGTGCCTGTGTTTGCATTCTGTTTTTCTCACTAAAATTATACTTGGGGTAATCTGTTGTTATAGGAATTTGACTAGACAGTTGAAGAGGTGACAGTGAAAGATCAGATGTCTTCCTTTCAAGTCCTGTTCAAGGATGCTTGAACATTTGATGGGGTCCAGCTCTTTCTATTTTAAAACTTTTTCCCCCTATTTCAGCCTTTTGCTTTATTGTCGGTGTTTTCTACATTGAAATTGAAGCTTCTTTGTTTTCATTCTTTCTTTTCCTTTTTTCCCTTCAGTAGTTAACTTCCTAACCCCGTGACCTTGCCTTTAGGAAAGACCTCAGGCTGTCACTGGGAGAGGAGGTTGGAAGCGCAGTTGTCAGACTGGAGTGCTGCTGGTGGTGTGTCAGGTTGGTCATGGTGCCTGTGGCTGGGCCTTTCTGTTGGAAATGGATGCATGGCACCTAGGGCCAAAACTCTTCTGCATGACTATGGAACCAACACATCGTCAGCCTCTGTGGCAACAGAAACTTAATGGTTAGGCTGAAAATCTAAAGCAGAGAAAGATCCTCAGGGAAAGTACAATCCATGGGTCAGATGGAAGATTCTACTCTAATTTAAGAGCTCTGAAAATGAAAAACTAAAATCTGAGCAGTTTATAATTTCCCTATTTTGCTTTTTCCCCTCCTCTTTCTTTTAGATGCAGTTCGAACATTAAGCAATGCCGAGGACTATCTCGATGATGAAGACTCAGATTAATTCCTTTCTGGAGCTTTGAGATCTAAAACTTCTGTTGCTTTTGCCATTCCAAAACTTTGTCTTTGCCAGAAAACTGTTGGTAACTATAAAGAAAAGTATATATGAACATGGCAGTGTTGCACTGTGTTTGAGTAGCACGTGTAAATGAATATGAATTGTTCCCACCTTTGGCTTGCCAGTAAGTGACTGGATTCTTGGCTGTATAAAATACATTTGTGTTCACCAGAGTAGAACAAGAAGAGATTATTTCTATTTATCAAGCTAAAGGAATTTTAAGATTTTTTTGTCTTTAAAACAAATCAGGATTTTTTTTTTCTTTTTTTTTTTTTTTAGTTAAAGTGCTTTACCTCAATGGTTGAGATATTTTGAATGGATTTTTTAAGGGGGAAAAATGCTTATTATAATAATAAACCAAAATACTTAACAGAAAATCGTCAGCTATTCTGACAAAAATAAACATTTTGAGAGACTTTATTCCTTTTGTCTGTTTCTGTGGTATCACTCGTTGTCACTAAGTAAAGCTTTTTATATTTAGGTAAGAACTGATTTTATTTTTTAAATTATATTTAATATTTATTAGCACAGAAGAATAACGAGAGCCACATTTTAGTTCAACTTCTTGTGTCAGCTTTGATCAAAGTCAAGACAATAATCATTGAGAAGGTGCATGTCTAATAAAATAGGTAAATTTAATAATTATGAGACTTCCAGTTTTTATCTCCAAGATTGTATTTAGAGTGGAGAAACCCAACAACTCATTAGAGTTTCTCTAAGATTTGAAAGGTTAAAAAAATTTATTTCCTCATGTTAGATGCCATACTTTTCCATATGGAGTAGTCAGGAACCATGAAATTTTTTGCATTCAGTTTTTTTAATAACATTTGTTTTCTCACAGTATGGATCAAATTCATAATGATTCAGATTCTTTTGCTGAAACACAATTAACATCGCAGGGAGCCTTCTGTGCTACTGACAGGACACTTCTTTGGCATTCTAATTTGGTATCAATACAGTGATGATATTAAAAATGATACGGATTAGAATTTGCCTGGAATCCCGGCCCTAGCTCCAAAAGTATATTTTGCATGACTTCAATGCTACTTTCAAAAAACACATTGTTGAAGAGAAGGAAATGTGTGAAGAAGGAAGTGGGTTAGCTCAGGAAATGAATAACTGCCTCTATAAGAGTTTATTCTGTGACTGTTTGGTTTTTCTCTCTGTGGGAGCCTTGAGAAACGATGCCCAGAGAAGCCCATTTGAGGTCTTTAAACCCCCCCAACTAAATTTTAGTAGAAGGGAATCTGTACCACTAGTGACAGCAAAGTATGAACACAAATTCTGGCACCAACGAAAGAGGGCATTTTATTCTTAAATATGTTATTAAATTTGATGTAACCAGTTGTATTTCTTCTTAAACATAAACTTGAAGATATGAAATTCTTCCTGAAATTGTATCTAATTCCCATAGATCCTTTAAGATTTTCTTTAAAATGGGGCTTGTTTCTTAACAAAAGCTTTTAGAGAACCCTGTAACTTTTTATTCTTCTATACTTTGGGTGGGAGTAATGGGATGGATTTCGACTAAAGACACTTAATTTTTAAAACATGGGCAGAAATAATACAGCTTGTGTGGCTATAGACAGTGTTTATCAAAATACCATGTACTTGCTTTGGATACATTGCTTGTGTATCTGAGGGACAGAATAGTGGAGGTCTTACCATCATTGTTTTTAACATTAGCAAACTTAAGAGAATTTTAGAAAGTTGGACAACTATAGTTTTTTTGAAGATGAGGAGAGTACTTAGCTATGTGCATGAATTTTTGGTGAAACAGGACAACTCATTTAGTTGTGGCTAAAACTCCACTGGATTTTTTTTTTTATTTGTTTCTTGTTTGTTCAGCCTGGCTAATCCGAGCTTTCTCAGAGATTGTTTAGTGCTGAACTCAGCAACAAAAATCAGTTCTAGGAATTTGCCACTGCTCTGACTGTGCAGAGGAGAGCTTTGATTATGTTTTGGAAATAACTTCAGAGGTTTTGCTGTAATCTGAGCTTGCTGACAGTCACTGTGGCCCGAACTCCTTTCTAGCGGTTGCACCCTTTAAATAGGAAATGCCTTCCAGCTACTTGGGCAGTGTGATACTTGTTTAGTTGTAGGCCCAGGAGCCTCATGCAAAGAAAAATTCTTAGCAGGGGTTCCCATTTCAGTTTTCTTTCTGAGCTGTTCTGTTGCACATTTTGTTGTTGGGCTGACATGTATTACCTCATTTCTTTCTGAGCCCCCATGGCTCCTCTTTTCAGTAGATTAATTATGTTATTACCCAAAGGGAAATGTTGAACAAAGCAATGGTGACTCCATTTTATTAATCTTAAAAAAAACTGGAAATAGACTGGGTGTGGTTGGCTCACGCCTGTAATCCCAGCACTTTGGGAGGCTGAGGCGGGAGGATCACCTGAGGTCAGGAGTTTGAGACCAGCCTGGCCAACATGGTGAAACCCTGTCTCTACTAAAAAATATATATAAAAAAGTAGCTGGGCATGGTGGCGGGTGCCTGTAATCCCATCTGTTTGGGAGGCTGAGGCAGGAGAACTGCTTGAACCCGGGACGTGGAGGTTGCAGTGAACCAAGATTGCGCCATTGCACTCCAGCCTGGTCAACAGAGAGCAATTCCGTCTCAAAAAAAAGGAAATAATGCTGAAAATGAAATTTTAGGTAATTTGCAGATAATTCTAAAGATGGAAATGTAATTTTTCCACATAAGCCTTCTTCATATTTTTTACTATGTAGAGGTTCTGATTTACTAATTTTCTCATTGTGAGCACTATATTTATCATCTTTGTAAATGATTTCTTTTCTGATAGGCTGTGGAAGCTAACATTTACATCTGATCATCTGCATTCCCTGTTGACTCAGACTGTGTATTTTTTGTCTTGATTTTTATGTTGTAAACATGTACATAGCAGGAAAAGATTGTATAGCCAAACTTTGAAGTGTCCAAATACTAAAAGTTGAGGTTTTAGTGGGAGAATTATTGTAAAAGATTCTGTTGCAAATATAGCTTTGGTGAACAGTTTTCTTATGTGCAGGAAAAATTGCAGACCACAAATTTATGGCTTCTGTTTCCTTATTTCTCAATAACAAACTTTTACATCTGCCCCTCCCTTAAAATGACATGAAATTAAATACAACTACCGTTTATGAAATGTCTACTCTGCCAGTGCCTGTGTGAGACGTTTTCACAGACATGATGTCATTTGATCTTTACAGTAACCTTAGGTGAGGAACGTTAATGCCCCAACTTTTTACAGAGACGCTGAGGTTTGAAGAAGTGAAAGAACTGGTTCAAGTTCACACTGCTTGAAGGTGGACACACGGGTCTGGGGGAAGCCTGAACCCATGCGCTCTTGCCTGCTGCAACAGTCAGGTGTCATCATTCACATTCTGTCAGAAAAATCTGCAGAAACAGAACAAGTTCTTTCCAATGGAAGCCCTGATATAGGCATCTAACAAATTCAGCATATCTGCTAATCAATTCATAATTTATTTAAAATGACCCTAAGTGCTTCCAGAGAAATTTTTGTAAAACTTTTAGTTCCCAGTAACCCTAAAGAAATATGATTTAATGAAGCAGGTTTTACTCCCAAGTTTCCAAAATTTCCTACTCTGTGCACATTAGAGTATGAGTAAGTATAAAAGAAGGAAAGCTTAGATCAGCAGCTACTCACTGTGCTTTGAGTTTACATTGCTAAGTTCAGCAGTTCTCAGAATCTGAGAGCTCCTCACTTCTGTGTAACCATGAAAATAAATGCGTCCCTTGAAAGGGTCAGGGGATGTGGTCTTACCTGAGTCTGGGAGCTCGATGTGTACATGGTGGTAAGTAACCTCACACTTCCCAGGCAGTGCTGCTGTGTCTATTGTCAGTGGCCAGCGGCTTGGGTTTCCCAGCAGGCTCAGCCTTTCTCCAGAGCTTGCAGTGTGAGCAACTGGGAGCCGGAGGGAGGCCAGGGTCCTCGCTGTGGCTGGAAAAGAACACTGAGGAAGTCCAAAGGTATGCATTAGAGAGCCTGACAGGAAGCAGGAAGGAAAGTGGAAAGAATAGACAAGGAGTGAAGAGGCTGAGCCTCAGAGGAAAAATGGTTCCCTTTTCTAATGACCCATAGTTCTGACAGAAATCAGTGGAATGCTTGGAGAAGTGGTGAGGCGTATGGGCTTTGGAATTACACTGTCTGAATTCAAGCCAGATTCTGCTGAGTGACCTGGGACTGGTTACCTAAACACCCAGGTTCCCTAGCTGTGCAGTGGAGGAAGTGATAGTATCTACTGCCTAGAGTTCGAAGGATTAAATAAAATATATGCAAATGACTTAGTTCCTGAAAAACTCTACTACCGAGCAATTGCTCAGTTAACGTTGGGTATAACCATGAACAAGGAAGTCTACATTAAAACCAGGTATGTGTGTTATACAAAGGAGTGTGTCAACACGTTTTTCAGTTTCACCACCAATATTGAAGAGCAGTATTTTTAAAGGATTTGAAAATCCTTTAAAAATGAGTGGAGGGGCCAGGCGCGGTGGCTCACGCCTGTAATCCCAGCACTTTGGAAGGCCGAGGTGGACGGGGTCAAGAGATGGAGACCATCCTGGCTAACACAGTGTGGAACCCCGTCTCTACTAGAAAATACAAAAAATTAGCTGGGCGTGGTGGTGGGCGCCTGTAGTCCCAGCCACTCGGGAGGCTGAGGCAGGAGAATGGCGTGAACCCGGGAGGCAGAGCTTACAGTGAGCCGAGATCGCGCCACAGCACTCCAGCCTGGGCGACAGAGCAAGACTCCGTCTCAAAAAAAAAAAAAAAAAATTCAGTGGAGGATAATGATGTTGGTTTCCAGTCATTTAGGTTTCTTTATATGTGGTAGTAGAGTTTTTCTTTTTCTCTCTTTTTTTCCTTTTATTTTATTTTATTTTTTTTTGAGATGGAGTCTTGTTCTGTCACCAGGCTGGAGTGCAGTGACCAATCTCAGCTCACTGCAACTTCCACCTCCCAGGTTCAAGCGATTCTCCTGCGTCAGCCCCCCGAGTCTCTGGGACTATAGGTGTGCACCATCACGCCTGGCTAAGTTTTGTATTTTTAGTAAAGACGGGGTTTTGCCATGTTAGCCAGGCTGGTCTCGAACTCCTGACCTCAAGTGATCCACCCGCCTCGGCCTCCCAAAGTGCTGGGATTACAGGCGTGAGCCACTGTGCCCGGTCAAGTTTTTCAATATAAATGTACTTTATTTGAGTTACAGGGAAGAGGTTTGTAACTGGAAAAGACCTGGTTATTATTGTTAATAGAGTAATTCAAAGATGAAGTAGGGAGAATGTCTCTGCCACTGTTTCAGTTTCATCTTGTTGCTTTCAAGTGGTTTGACAGGCTTGATAGACCCTGGGTCTGATGTTTGATACATGATGATTTGAAATCAGAAAGGTGTTTGGTGTTACTATCCTGCTCTTACATGACTTCAAAATTCAGACAATACTGTTATTCAAATGAATAGACTTTGCACCTCCATAGGTTCCCCTATAAAGTCTAAACTTCAAGAATTTAGTCTCACAGCGTCAATGAGAAAAAGAGAATTGAAGACATTTAAAAGTTAAGTATCATATAATCATCATTAACTTTGAACGACAAGGCAAACTAAAAAGAACTAAATTGCATATTTTGTTACTACCCATTTCAGAAGGGGAATTCCTGAGGCCGCAAGAAAATGCTTTATGGCAACAGTAAGTATGAGATGCGGATGTGATGCCTGTTTGGACACGGGTTGGCTTGAACAGTCACGCAAAGCTGATCATTGACTGAAACTAGAAATGGCTTTGGAGAAATTCGTGGCCCTGAAAACTCTCAGAGAGGGCATGTCACCCTGACAGCAGGGTTCAGGGAAAGCTGGCATTCAGTCCTCTGTCATCGTGAGCCTGTGACTTTGACCAGGTCCCTTGGTCCACCCGATATGCCCAAAATTAGGATCAGGTGATATCGGCTCCTCCTTGTGTGAAGCAAGCTATCATTGCTGCGTCAGTTTCTTAGAGATCCTCGACCATGACCTGATTTTTGAGTCTCAGATCACAGCATAACCTTCTGTGGTGGTTGTGTCAACTTTCCCGGGTGTGGTACTCCTCATCTGCATCAGGATGCGTGACAAACTCCTGTGTTTAATCTCAGATCTGGGGTTCAGATGGTTGGTCTCAGGATGAAAGAGCACTCGAGGGCCCAGCTGAGTATGTGAGTGTGGTGTGGTGTGGTGGAGATATTTACCGGATCTTTCGACCTGCTCTGGGCAGTGCTGGGAGTCTTGCTTTTCTATGAGCCATTGCGTTTCACAAACTGTTTATGTTTTGGCCACCATATATAGATACTGTATGAAGTTACTCAGTGCCTTTCTTCTGTTTTTGAAAATGGGAAATCATGCCTTATCAGCTCTCTCCTCATTTCTCATTTTTAGTTAGCAATAGTGTCTTGTATACTGTGATGTGAATTAATTATTACCACTACCACTACTATTTATTTAATGTATTTATTTTCCTCTGGTGTTGAAACTGAAACTACTACTGCTACTTCTAACTACTAAGCATGTATTCCTTGCTAGGAAATCTCAGCAGGAAAACTATAACTGCTCACATGAGAATTGTTCTTCAATATTGTCTTTAAACAGTCCTTAGATGTCTAGTCCAGTGCCTTGCCCTCATCCCCTTTTTAATAGCTGGAGCCTGAGGCCCAGAAGTGACGCTGTGAGAAACATAAGTCAATACCAGAGCTGACCAGCAAGTGAGGAATTGGAAGCAAGGGGTCTGAGATAGTTGCCATGGGTATTTCCTTCCAGATCGTGTTGCTGCGTGAGATCATTTTCCCACTGTGGGCTTGTTTTCCTTGAGTGAATTTTCCAGGTACTCTATATGCCACGCTGTCCTCCTTCCTTTTCTTTAATTCCATTTTAGCCACACACAGGGGAATGGAAAGGGCCTGATTAAATCAACTTTTTTTTTTTAAACTTTTATCTTCTGAGGCCGGGCACAGTGGCTCATGCCTGTAACCTTAGCACTTTGGGAGTCCAAGGCGGGCTGATCACCTGAGGTCAGGAGTTCGAGACCAGCCTGACCAACATGGAGAAACCCTGTCTCTACTAAAAATACAAAATCAGCCGGGCGTGGTGGCGCATGCCTGTAATCCCAGCTACTCGGGAGGCTGAGGCAGGAGAATCGCTTGAATCCGGGAGACGGAGGTTGCAGTGAGCCATGATCGTGCCATTGCACTCCAGCCCGGGCAACAAAAGTGAAACTCTATGTCAAAACAAACAAACAAACAAACAAAGAAAACCCTTTTATCTTCTGATTTAATGTGGCTAATATGAGAAGAAATTGAAATACCAACCAAAATGTCATTTGAGATGATAGAGTTTATAATCCATGTTTTGTGGCCATCCCCTATTACCTCTCCTAGATAAACAGGAGTTGAATGCCTTGTGTCCTGATTTTTATGGTCTTTTAGTTACTACAATAACAAGATCACTCAATCCCTTGGGGTCTGTCATATTACAGAATATCAATGTTCACTCTGCTTTTTCTTTATTTCATCTATCAGCAGTGAATAGCACTTTCATGTTTAAAATGCTTCCTTTTAAAGTTGGAGAATAAGAATAAATGTATTGAATGGCTTTGTTTAGTAGCAGCATTGTCGTTTAGACCCACTGAGGAATCTTAAGAATGAAATCATCATGAATAGGCAAATAGGTAATGTTTCAGTAAATACTTGTGGTGACTATGTTTCCTTTTTAACCAAGAGCCCAGTAAAATTTGTAATTACTTCAACTGAATGCGAACACAAGGCCATTTCATGTCCTCAATCTTTATTGATATGCTTTGCTTATTTTAATGGCTTGCATATATTTTTTATTGTGCTGTTGATAATGGTTTTACATAATTCATACTGACACACAATAAAAGTCTCATTGTGTTCACATTCCTTTGTGGGTCTCTTCTGTTGCATGTTGATTGTGGTTTAATACTAAAACTGTAACAATGTACATCCAGTACTGTTTCATTTTCCTTGTTACTACAAGCTATGTGATAAACTTACTTTATTCTGTATATAAGTCATTTTCATTTTTCAACATAATTTCTTTATTATGAAAGAAGCTGCAACAATGTACATCCAGTACGGTTTCATTTTCCTTGTTACTACAAGCTATGTGATAAACTTACTTTATTCTGTATATATGTCATTTTCATTTTTCAACATAATTTCTTTATTATGAAAGAAGCCAATACTTAAGTCTTAAGAAATTCTTACCATGTATTATTTTCTTATTCTCTATTTTATAAAATCTATGAACATTCTTTACTCATCTCCACCTCAGTAAGGAGTTTTAAATTGTGGTTTGAGGGATTGTTGATTGATTGATTGATTGATTGATTGATTGATTGAGACAGAGTCTCACTCTGTTGCCCAGGCTGGAGTGCAGTGGCATGATCTCGGCTCACTGCAACCTTCGCCTCCTGGGTTCAAGCGATTCTCCTGTCTCAGCCTCCTGAGTAGCTGGGATTACAACCATGTGCCACCACACCCAGGTAATTTTTGTATTTTTAGTAGAGACGGGGTTTTACCTTATTGGCCAGGCTGATCTTGAACTCTTGACCTCAAGTGATCCACCTGCCTCAGCCTCCCAAAGTGCTGGGATTACAGACGTGAGTCACCGTGCCCGGCCAGATTCCATAACTTTAAAAAACAAATTCCTTTTCATTGTAGATTACCCAGGTTCAGGTATTCTGTTGTAAGCAACAGAAAACAGACTAAGACACCTTTCTGCACACTATTGACAAGATAATCTTTCTAAATTTTCACATGGAATGATCATTTGCCTTTTCTGGCTCTTGAAAATGAGATCCAATGCAACCTCCACTCTGAAGCATTTTCTGTGTAGTTAAGCTAGAAATGATCTATTTTTCCTTTAATTTCTTATAACATTTGCTGTTTTTATTTTTTAGTTATCAGGTAACAAATATTTTTGTGTTATAGTTACTTTGTGTTTATATTCATGTCTTAACTCATTGCACTCTTTGAGAATAGGGTCTGTCATTGCTTTTGCCTCAAGATAGCACAGTGCCTAGCATACAGTAAGTGCTTAAACATTAAAAAGAAATGCAGGGTAAAATTGACTTCTTTCTATGTTTAGGTCTACAAATTTTAACACTTTGTATAGATTTAGGTAACCACCACAACCAGGATACAGAACACTCTAAATAACTTCCTGTGCTATCACTCTAGAGTCACACCCTCCCCTTCTTCTTCCCCTTGCCAATCACTGATCTATTCTTCATTACTGTAGTTCTGTTTTTTCCTAGAATGTCATATGAATTGAATCATACAGTATGTAGTCTTTTGAGGCTGGCTCCTTTTACTCAACCATAAGGACTTTGAGATTTATTGTATCAATCGTGGCTTCCTTTTTTATTGTTGAGTAATGGTCCATTATATGGATATAACACAGTTCGTTGCTGGACATTTGGGTTGTCTCCAGCTTTTGGCAATCATAAAGAGCTATAAGTATTTCTGTACAGGTTTAAGCAAGTGCTTTTTGAATGAACAGATGAATAAATGATCAGTATAATTTCAACCATGTGGTCTTATGGACTGCTATACGTAAGTAAAATTTGTGATAAGCCTCATTGGAGGCACATACAGAAATGGACATATACATAATATTTATATATATTATATAGATACATAAAGATTATATATAATGAATAGTTCTAAAATAGACATACAAACAATTTTTTTTCAGATTTCAAAAAAAGATGGGGTTACTTCTGGCTAGTTGTGGATGCAGGTAAGGTATCATCAACATTATTAGGATTCTGAAATCAAACAATTGCTTCCCAAACTCAGAGACCTACAAACCAAAGAAATGCATGAACCTGCCCAAAGATTTGTTTATTTTGTTATTTATATAGAATTAATTGACTATTTTTAAAATGCTTCCATGAGGTCCAAAATGTCTATTGATATCATTGACAGAATTACTCCCCGTGATTCAGAAATACAAAACACTTTAAATACAGTTTTTAAAAATGTCATTGTAGACATTCTCAGACATTTCAAATAGAGCAAGAGATTCTCAAAAATTTCAAATAGAGCAAGACACTCTCAGAAAATTCAAAGTAGTGCAAAGTGTTTTAACTGCCCCTTCTAGAAAAATGCATCCACTTTTAGGGAGAACTGAGTTTTGGACCTGGATTTAACTACAAACTTAACTAAAAAGTGTCAGGCAAGTTTTTTTTAACCTCTTGAACCTCTGTTTTCTCATCTCTAAAATTGAGATTACTATTGGCCGCCAAGTAGGACAGTTACAGTTTCAAGAGATCATGTGTAAAATGGTTGTCACTGCCGGGCACAGTGGCTCATGCCTGTAATCCCAGCAGTTTGGGAAGCTGAGGCTGGTGGATCACCTAAGGTCAGGAGTTCAAGACCAGCCTAGCCAACATGGTGAAATCCCATCTCTACAAAAATATAAAAATTAGCTGGACATGATGGCAGGGGTGCCTGTAATCTCAGCTACTTGGGAGGCTGAGGCGGGAGAATGGCTTGAACCCAGGAGGCAGAGTTTGCAGTGAGCCGAGATCACACCATTGCACTCCAGCCTGGGAGACAGAGGAGACTCCATCTCAAAAAAAGAAAAAAAAAGAAAAAAATGCTTGTCACATAATATTCTTTCAATAAACGCTAAATCCCTTCTTCTCTGAGCTTCAACTTGCTTATCTTTGAAATGCGAGACTAAGAGTACATGATTTCTAAAAATTTTTCTAGCTCTGGATTTATTTTGTTTTAGTTTTTGTGATTGAGTGAGTTATGAACAGGTATATCTTCCAGACACACAATTCTCTGAATTGGTAAGTAAAATATTGTGTCTCAATTCTCTTTTATACTCCAGTTTGACTTGCATTAGATGATTTAAAATAAAATGTTAATGATTTTTTTCTGGTTCAAATTACTTTGGAGGCAATAAGTTAGGTATAGTGCTCCAGGCCTTCTACTTAAGGAATATGCTTGATGATAATGAAGGAATAGTGACACCAAATGTCTAACCTTGAACTCAAAGATTCCCAGTGGTTCTATATAACTTTTTTTTTTTTTCCAGTCTGGTGTCCACCTTTACAATTCTTATGTATGTTCCTAAAGCACAGAGAAAATGAAAAAGTCACAGAACTCTAACCAAGGCATCAGACTGATGGTCAGGAGGAAATTTAGAACTGAGTGCTGAGCAACTAATATTGCTGGGATTCAGTTGCACAAAGGGCCTCATTATCTCTCAGAAAGGCTCATATTTGGTGGTAGCAAACGTGCTTATTTTTAAAAGAAGGAACTATTTAGTTGGATTTCAGAAACTATAGGCCAGTGGGCTTTATGTTAATCATTGTCAAAATTATAGAATGAATGATAAAACAAATAATCAGCTTATAGAAAAGTAGGACATTTTCCTACATAATTACAACACATTCAAGACACTCAAGAAATTTAACACTGTTATAATGTTACTTCCCCAATTGTCTCACTAATGTCCTTTTAATATTTTTCTTCTTCTTTTGAGAGGGAGTCTCACTCTGTTGCCCAGTCTGGAGTGCAGTGGCGTGATGTTGGCTCACTGCAACCTCTGCCTTCTGGGTTCAAGCAATTCTCCTGTCTCAGCCTCCCGAGTAGCCAAGATTACAGGCGTCTGCCACCATGCCCAGCTAATTTTTGTGTTTTTAGTAGAGATGGTGTTTCACCATGTTGGCCAGGCTGGTCTTGAACTCCTGACCTCAGGTGATCCACCCACCTCAGCCTCCCAAAGTGCTGGGATTACAGGCATGAGCTGCTGCGCCCAGCTGCATTTTTCTTCTTTAGTACGGAATTTCTCTTTTGTTTTTACACAAATAGTAATATATTCAATTCTTGCTCTTTTGTTATTTGAGACAAGGTTTTGATCTGTCACCCAGGCTGGAAGGCAGTGGCACAATCTCGGCTCACTGCAACCTAGACCTCCCAGGCTCAAGCGATTCTCCCAGCCTCTTGATCAGCTGTTACTATAGGTGTGCAGCACCATACCTGCTAATTTTTGTATTTTCTGTAGAGACAGGATTTCCACAGTTGCTGAGACTCGTCTTGAATTCCTGGACTCAAGCCATCTTACTGCCTTGGCCTGCCAGAGTGCTGGGATTACAGGCTTGAGCCACCGTGCCTGGTCTTTGTTTATTTTTTATTGTTATTGTTTAAAATTTTATCTTGGCAATAGCATTTTTTAAAAAAAGATCTGTCCCTTCTTTTTAATATAAATAGTATCATATGTTACACTTTTTTGGGGGGATGAAGTGAGATTATTTTGTTTTTGTTATTGCTTAAAATTTTAGTCCTCATTCAGTGGCTCAGGCCTGTAATCCCAGCACTGTGGGAGGTTGAGGTTGAGGTGGGAAGATCACTTGAGCCCAGGAGTTGGAGACCAGCCTGGACAACATGACAAAATCCCATCTCTACTGAAAATACAAAAAATTAGCTGGGCGTGATGGCCCATGCCTGTTGTCCCCAGCTACTCAGGTGGCTGAGGTGGGAGAATCACTTGAGCCCAGGAGTTGATGGCTGCAATGAACCGTTATTGTGCCACTGCACTCTGGCCTGGGTAACAGAATGAGACCCTGTTTAAAAAAAAAAAAAATCTTGGCAGTTATTCTCTGTCTTTACATAAGAGCTTTATCATTTATTTTGAATTGTCAAATGGTATTCCAGAGTATGGCTGTACCATAATTTATTTGACTGGGCTACAACTGGTGGATATTTACACTATTTTCAATAATTTAGGATTACGAACAGTGCAGTGATAAATTACATTATATGTATTTCATTTTATACAAGAGCATGTCTATCTCTGGGATGAATTCCTGAAAAATTGCTAAGTATGTACATATATTTCCATAAATATATTGTCAAATTACTATGATAGGGTAATTGCCCTACATCAGCACTGTATGAGAATGCCTGTTTACCCAAAGCATTACCAACACAGGTTTATCAAGTATTTTGTGATTTTTAGGACATTATTGATAGGTCCTCTATCTTCTAACCATTTTTCTCTCAAGCCCATGGAAATGCCTGACTCCCTTTATTTAGTCTTACCGCCCTTAAATCCATTCTTTATAGAGCTGCCCTTGATGGTATTACCATCTTGCATAAAATCCTGTAATGGCCTCTCTGTAGACTGGCATAAGGACTCCTCAGTGTAGCTTAGTCAGGTTTGTGCTTGTATCTTTAACCTCATCCCTCACCATCCCCTCGATCATGGCCTCTCCCTCCCCAGTTCTGCTCCAACTTTGTTCAACCACTAACTAACACTTTCCCCCTAATGCCCGAAGTTTGTCTCATTGACAGCTTTTGCCAACTTCGCTTCTTTCTTGGAAGGCTTTGACCCTTTTTCATCTTATATCTTACGGCCTTACCCAATCTGTTTTAAATTAGGCGCTCCTGTTGTGCGCTGCCTAACTTCCCAGGTTTACATTTTTCCGTGGATTTATCACGGTTGATGTTGGCTGGTCCACCTTTTCTACTGGATTGTAAATTCTTTAAGCTCCGAAATCTTGTCTTGTGCACTAGAGCATTCACAGAGTCTGGACCACAGAGGGCCTTTAAGAAATGTTACTTAAATAAATATAGTTCTCTATTAAAAAGCAAATATTCTTAAGACAGATATCTGTTCACATTCTTTTGTTAGTGTAATTTATTTTACTATGGTAAAATATATAAAACATTTAAAAAGGGGCATTAATTTCATTAACAATGTTGTACAACCATTACCTCTATCTATCTGCAAAACTTTCTCACTACCGAAACAGAAACTCTGTCACCATTAAGCAATAACTTCTAATTCCCCTCTTCTTCCAGTGCCATGGCAATCTCTAGTCTATTTCCTGTCTCTATGAATTTTCCTATTCAATATATTTTATCTAATTAAAATAATATATTTGTCCTTTTAACATCTGGCTTATTTCACTTAGCATAATATTTTCAGGGTGCATCCACGCTATAGCATGTATCAAAACTTTATTTCTCTTTATGGATGAATAATATTCTTTTCTTTTCTTTTCTTTTTTTTTTTTTTTTTTTGAGATGGAGTCTCACTCTGTCACTCAGGCTGGAGTGTAGTGGCACGATCTCGGCTCACTGCAACCTCCTCCGTCTCCCAGGTTCAGATGATTCTCCTGCCTCAGCCTCCTGAGTAGCTGGGATTACAGGTGCCCACCACCATGCCTGGCTAATTTTTTTTATGTTTAGTAGAGATGGTGTTTCACCATGTTGGCCAGGGTGGTCTTGAACTCCTGACCTCAGGTGATCTGCCCTCCTTGGCCTCCCAAAGTGCTGGAATTACAGAATGATATTTTATTATATGTACACTCCACATTTTGTTTTCCTATTCATCTGTTGGTGGACACACGTTTCCACCTATTGACAGCATTATTGTAAATAATGCTGCAATGAATGTTGCCATACAAGCACCTGATCAAGTCCCTGTTTTAAATTCTTTCAGGTATATACCTACGAGTGGAATTCCTGGGCCATATGGTAATTCTCTGTTTAGCTTTTTAAAGGAATCACCAAATTGTTCCCCACAGCAGCTGCCCCATTTTATATTCCCATCAGCAATGTAGGAAGGTTCCAGTTTCTCCGTATTCTTGCCAATACTTATTTTCCACTTTTAATTACAGCCATCGTAGTAGATGTGAAACAGTATTACACTGTGGTTTTAATTTGCATTTCTCTAATGACTAAAGGTAGTGAATATCCTTTTGGTACTTCTTGGCCATTTCCATATGTTCTTGGAGAAACAGCTATTCAAATATTTTGCCCATTTAAATTGGGTTGTTTTTCTTCTTGTTGAGTTTTAGGAGTTTTAACTATATTTTGGATATAACCTTATCAGATATGTGACTTACAGATATTTTCTCCCATTCTGTGGGTTTTCTTTTCACTTTCTTGATAATGCCCCTTACGTACAAAAATTTTATATTGATGAAGTCCAATATATCTATTTTTTCTTTTGTGGCTTGTGTTTTTGGTGTCATATTAAGACTCCATTATTAAATCCAAAGTCAAGATTTATTCCCATGTTTTCTTCTGAAAGTTTTATGGTTTTAGTCCTTATATTTAGGTTGTTCCATTTTAAGTTAACTTTTGTATATGGTATAATTTGGAGGTCCAACTTCATTCTTTCACCTGTAGAAATATAGTTGTTATAGCGCCATTTGTTGAACAGCCTGTTCTTTCATTGTTGAGTGGACTTTATAACATTGTCAAAAACTAATTTGCCATACATATATGGGTTTATTTCTGAACTCTCAATGCTATTCCATTGATCTATAGTCTACCCTTATGCCAGTACCATACTGTTTTAATCACTGTAGCTTTGTAGTGAGTTTTGAAATTGGAACATGCAAGTCCTTGACTTTGTTCATTTTTAATATTGTTTTGGCTATTTGGGGTTCATTAAAATTTCATGTGAATTTGATGGCTTTTCCATTTTCCCAAAAGGCTGTTGAAATTTTATAGGAATTACATTAATTTGTAGTTTGCCTAGTTGTATTGACATCTTGATAATTTTAAGCTTTTCTATTCATGAACATGAGGTGCTTTTCCATTTTTTCAAAAGGCAGTTTCTTTTTTTGTGATGGCTTTATTTGGCTTTGATATTGTTGGTAGAAGAGCTGAGGCAGGACTGGCTTGTCTGTTATAATATTAAAGAGTCTTGGAAGATGTCCGGGGTCCAGGGACTAAAACCCCTTATGGCCTTTAGAACACCAAGCTCTGTGCCAAAGGGTGGAAGGCTGCCCTGCTGCACCACAAATCTAAACCCAGGGCATAAAACCCTTCGTGGCTTGAATAGAATCCAGGGCTCATGACATAAAACCCCTCGTAGCCTCTGGAATGTGCACAGACCTGTTGGTTGCTCTCCCAGGCTCATAAACATGTTCTCCATTATCTCAAGCAGCAAAGCATATTCTATATGCATCAAAGAAAATGCTAAACCATCACAGCTACACCTGATGCACCGCTACCTTTCTACCCCTACCTCTGCACATCCTCCCACCTGCTTCTTTGTTTAATCACCAATAAATAGTATTGACTCCCAGAGCTCAGGGCCTTCGCAGCCTCCATACCAGCATTGGCCCCCTGGAACCACCTTGTATACTCTTGTCTTTTCTCATTCCTTTGACTCTGCCAGACTTTGTAGCTCCCACGGCCTGGTGTTGGGTCTGATCACCTAAACAGATATCAGATAAGGTAATGATGATTTCATAGTAAGTTAGGTAGTGTTCTTTTCTCTTTTATTTTTTAGAAAAATGTCAGAAGGATTGGTGTTAATCCTTTTTAAAATATTTGGTAAATCATCCAAGTTTGGTACTTCACCAGTGATGCAATTTGGTCCTGAAATTTTCTTTATTCGAAGGTTTTCAATTACTAATTTGATCTTTTTTGTTATAGATCTGTTAAGATTTTCTAATTCATCTTGAGTCAGTTTAGGTAATTTGTGTGGAATTTGTTCATTTCTTGCAGGCTATCCAATTAGTATATAATTATTCATAATAGTATCCTTTTTATTTCTGTAAAGATAGTAGTATTGTTTCCATTTTTATTTCAGATTTTATTTAATAGTTACTTGTGTCTTCTCTCTTTTTCCTTTGTCAGGTCTAGCTAAAATTTTGTCAGTTTTGCTGATCTTTTCAAAAAAACAACTTTTGGTTTTGTTCTCTATTATCTTTCTAGTTTCTATTTTATTTTTCTCCACTCTAATCTTTATTATTTCCTTCTTTCTAGTAGCTTTGGGCTTAGTTTGTTCTTCTGCTTCTAGTTCATAAAGGTATAAAATTAAGTTATTGATTTGAGCTATTTTTTTTTTTTTTTTGAGACGGAGTCTCGCTGTGTCGTCCAGGCTGGAGTGCAGTGGCCGGATCTCAGCTCACTGCAAGCTCCGCCTCCCAGATTCACGCCATTCTCCTGCCTCAGGCTCCCGAGTAGCTGGGACTACGGGCGCCCGCCACCTCGCCCGGCTAGTTTTTTGTATTTTTTAGTAGAGATGGAGTTTCACCGGGTTAGCCAAGATGGTCTCGATCTCCTGACCTCGTGATCCGCCTGTCTCGGCCTCCCAAAGTGCTGGGATTACAGGCTTGAGTCACCGTGACCAGCTGATTTGAGCTATTTTTTAAAATGTAGTTGGGTATAGCTATAAATATTCCTCTGAGCATTGTCTTTGCTGCATCCCATAAGTTTTTGTATATTGTATTTCATTTTTATTTGTCTCTCAGTATTTTAAAATTCTCTTGTGGTTTCTTCTTTGATCTTTTGGTTATTTAAGAATGTGTAATTTAATTTCCATATATTTGTGAATTTTTTTCCCCTTAGAGCCATACTGAATATGTTGGTGAATTTAAAAATGTTTTCTTTTGTTATATATTTCTAGCTTTATCTCATCATTGCGATTGAAAAAGATACACTGTATAATCTCCATCTCTTAAAATTTATAGAAACTTGTTTTGTGGCATTACATATGCTCTAACCTGGAGTATGTTCCCTGTGCACTTTAGAATAATGTATGTTCTGCTGTTGTTGGATGAAGTCTTGTATATAAGTCTGTTATATCTTGTTAGTTTATGTTGTTGTTCAAGTTCTCTTTCTTATTACTGATTTTGTGTTTAGATACTGTATCCATTATTGAAAATGTACTGAAGTCTCCAACTATTATTGCTGAACTGCCTATTTCTCCCTTTAATTCTGTCAATATTTCTGTTTTCTGTTGTATATATGCTTATAACTGTTATATCTTCTTGATAAACTCTTTTTCATATAATGTCCTTCTTTGTGTCTTTTAATAGATTTTTATTAAAAGTCTATTTTGTCTAATTTTAGTATTGCTACCCCAGCTTTCTTTTGGTTACTATTTGCATAGAATATTTTTTCCATCCTTTTAATTTCAATCTTTGGATCTTCTTGTAACAGGATGTAGTTGGATCATGGTTTTTCATATATTCTGCCTGTCTCTGCTTTTTGATTGGAAAGTTTAGCCTGTTTATATTTAAAATAATTGCTGGTAAGAAAGGACTTACTATCCCACCAACAGTGTTAAAAGTGTCCTATTTTCTCAACATCCTCTGCAGCACTGTTGTTTCCTGACTTTTTAATGAGTTGCTTCCTACTGGTGTGGAGAATGTATCTATTGTGGTTTTGATTTGCTTTCCTGATGCCAGTGATGATGAGCATTTTTTTCATGTGTCTGTGGCCTGTATGAATGTCTTCTTTTGAGAAATGTCTGTTCTATCTTTGCCCCTTTTGATGGGGTTGTTTGTTTTTTTCTTGTAATTTGTTTGGTTCTTTGTAGTTCTGGATATTAGCCTTTAGTAGAGGTAGATTGCACACTTTTTTTAACTATCTAACATTAGGAAAACAGTATGGCAATTCTCAAGGATCTAGACTAGATGTACATATGACCCGCTCTCCCACTACTGGGGTATACTACCAAAGGATTGTATATCATGCTGCTATACGACACATGCACATGTTATGTTTATTGCGGCACTATTCAATAGCAAAGCTTGGATCAACCCAATGTCCATCTGTGCGCTGGATTAAGAAAATGTGCCATATACACCATGGATATTATGCAGCTAAAAAGGCGATATTTTGCGTCTTAGTAGGACATGGATGCAGTGAACCTCATTCTTAGCAACTATCAAAGAACAGAAAACCAAACACCGCATGTTTCACTTCCAGGTGGGAACTGAACAATGACATCATTGGACTCGGAAGGGGACATCACTGGAGGCTATCATGGGGAGGGGGGAACGGGGGGGGATTGCCTGGGGTTATACCTGATATAAATGAGAATTGATGTTGCTGACGAGTTGCTGGGTGCAGGACACCAACATGGCCAGTATACATATGTAACAAACCTGACATTATGCACATGTATCATAGATTTAAGTATCTAATATGCAAAAAATAATAAAGAAAAAAAAAGAAAAGCTGTACCTTGCAGGTTTTGTCTTCTGTAAAATCTTATCTTTTTTGTCTTTCGTTTTTTCTGTTATTGTTCTTTTGTGATTATTGTTTTTTTTTTTTTTTGTAGCAGACGATTTTGTATTCCTTTCTCAGTTCTTTTGTACATAATATTTAGTAAGATTTTGTGGTATTAAGGACTACATTTAACATCCTAAAATTAAAAAAACAAAAACAAATAACTAAATTTATAACAATCTAATTTGATTGGTTACCAACTTAACTCTAACAGCACACAACACTTGATTCCTATACAGCGCTGTCATCCCACTCCTTATGTTATCACAAATTACATCTTTATGAGTCTAGAAGCATAGATTTATTATATTTTAATGCATTTTTCTTTTAAATTCCACAGGAAATAAGTAGAGTTACAAACAAAAAATACAATAATAATCACTTTAATATTTGATCATGTATTTACCTTTACCAGAGGTCTTTATTTTTCTTGCATATGGCTTTGAGTTACTGTTTCGTGTTCTTTTATTTCAATATGAAGGACTCTTTAAATATTTTTGTAAGACAGGTCTAGTGGTAACAAGCTCCCTCATCACTTGTTTATCTAAGAATATGTTATTTTATCCATCATTTTGAAAATTATTTGTTGGTTATAGAACTCTTAGTTGACAGTTATTTCCTTCAGCACTTCACATATGTTATCCCACTGTCTTCTAGCCCAGTTTCTGATAGTTTTTGAAATCGGCTGCTAATTTTGAGTCTCCCTTTTACGTGATGTGCTGCTTCTCTCTTGCTGCTTTTAAGATTATCTCTTTGTCTTTTGACAGTTTGATCATGATGTGTCTTGGTGTGGGTCTCAGAGCTTATCTCACTTGTAGTTGGTTAAGTTTATTGGATTTGTAGATTCATGTATTTTATCAAATTTGGGAAGTTTCAGCCATTATTTATTCAAATATTATTTTTCCCCTTTCTCTAGCCCCTCTTTTTCAAACTCTTCTATTGTATATATCAGTCCTCTTGATGGTATCCCACAGGTCCCTTAGATTCTGTTCACGTTTTTTTCTTTTACTCAGACTCAGTATTTTCAGTTGTCCTATTTTCAAATTTGGCCATTCTTTTTTCTGCCTACTCAAATTTGCTTTTGAACCTCTCTAGTAAATTTAAAAATTTTTTGTTCTTGTACTTCTCACTCCAAATGTTCTGTTTGGTTCCTTTATATAATTTCTACCTATTCATTGATATTCTCATTTTGCCCATATATTATTATCCTGATTTTCTTTTGTTCTGTGTCTGTGTTTTCCCTTTGCTCTGTAAGCATACTTAAGACAGTTGTTTTAAAGTTTTTGTCTAGTAAGTCTGATGTATGGGCTCCCACAGGTACAATTTCTTTCAATTTATTTTGTTCCTTTGAATGGGCTATAATTTCCTGTTTCCTATATGCCTTGTGATTTTTTTTTATTATTGAATGTTATAGTAGTCTGTTTAGTATTTTTTTCCAAATTATTATTGCAAAGACTATATTTCTTATCATGTGCGGTCACGGAAGTCTTTATTCCTTAGCTTATGTTCAGCTAGTGTTCTGACTAAGATTTCCTTGAGTGCCAGGAGCTAAAAACAAAACAAAACAAAGGGAGAGAAACCTCTACTAATCTTTCCAGACTGCCTCTGTATATGTGCATGTGTGCCCTTCCTTCAACAGTTAGCCAGCCTCACAATGAGTCTGTGGAGCAACTCAAGGTGAAAGTTTAGGGTCTTCTTAGGTCTTTCCTCTGTACATATTTTGTCCTGGGTGTGTACATGGCTTTCTAAATGCCCAGTATACACGACTGCTTTTGAATGTCCTGATTTCCTAAAGAAATTTTCCTCAGCCTTTGACTTGGGCAACTTATTTTATGTTTTCACTGTAATCTTTTGTCCAAGGCACGTGAAAGTTGTTAGTTGGGCTTGTAGTATTTGTGAGCACTGCTTTTTTGACCTGATTTCTGAGGTAGAAAAAGAGATGTTTGCTTTCCATCACTCCTTTAGGTAGTCCCCAGACAGGTTAGAACAGATATACATGATTTGTGAATAATATCTGCTCTGCTCCACTCCCTCCTGAATCAGAGAAAAGTGTCCTACACTAAGAATGCAGCCAGCCCCTGCTTCAAGACCAAATCTGCTATAAAATCACCACAAACTTTCCTAACATTTTGTTGTGCTTTTTTCTTCATTCAGTTTTTGTTTGCTAGAGTTCTGAAAAAGTTGGTTCTGATAGTTTATGCTTGTTTTTTTTAGAGTTTCTGTAGGAAATGAGAACTTGCAGCTGCCAACTTCACCATTTTGCTGATGTCACTTAGTGCAAGTTTGACTTTTCAATTAGACCATCTATGCCTAAAGAGTAAGAGCTGTGGTTAATCTTTACAGTTGTGTTTGTCTCAGCATTTAGTGTAAAACTTTATATAAAATTGAATTCAATGTATATTCAACTTGAACAGTGCTGTATTCATCATCTGCTGTACACTCTAGTGTTAAGTCATATATACATTCATTGATTCAACAATATTTATTGACCTCTTGTATTCAAGGCATGCTCTAGCTGAGTTACAAGGGTGAATCATAGAGGTAAGATTTCTTTCCTAAAGGAGCGAATACCTAAAGAAGGGAAGACAACAATAAATAACATTAACAAAGCAATAGGTTGGTTAGTGTTTCCTTGGAAAGATAGCTCTTTCGGTGATGACTTCTTAGATAACAGAAGCTGCAGACTAGGCTCTGGGGTAGGATCTAAAAGCAATCCCTCTTCCTGGACATGGTGGTTTGTGCTTGTAGTCCCAGCTACTCAGGAGGCTGACGCAGAAGGATCACTTGAGCCCAGTAGTTTTGAGTCCAGTCTTGGCAACATAACAAGACACTGTTTCAAAAAAAAAAAAAAAAAAAGTAACCCCTCTTCTCTTTCTGACTTCTTCCTCGATCCTTTGGACTTGCAGAAGAAACTGTGGACACTCAAGAAAGTGCTGAAAAGGGGACAGCTCCTAGTTCTCCAACTCTTTTGTTATTTGTTTGAAAATTCTGAAATCTAACTCTTGACTCAGCTCCCTTGTTTAGCTTTGGCTTTGAGGCACCTGAAATTTATCCCCCAACTTCCCCTGTAACCTCCACTCTCTAAATTGAGGATTGCTTAATTCCTTATTTAATATTTCAAATGTGGATGGTTGCATCTTGAAAAATATTCTCTGGAGGCGTAATGTTTAATTAAATTTCTTCAGGGTAATGGCAAGGAAATTAAATTACACATTGTTTTTGTCAGAGTAGTCAACTAGGGTGCCACTTGCATATCAAGCCTTTTTCTCAGCAAAGGTTTTAAGAATATTTGTATGCTTGGAGAAGATTTTGTTTTGAGTTGATTTGCCTTTCATATTCATATTATTCTACCACAGTCTACAAATAAAGGACAAAACAAAACATCAGAAAGCAAAACTGCCTTGATGAAAAAAAATATAGTGCTATTTTAATCTTAACCTTAAAGTGTTTACCCCTGTGGGGTAATGGTATTATCTGAAGGGAATAGAAGTGCCACATGCTTACACTAAGTGAGTAAAAGAGTATCTGTGAAGTTATTCAAAAGGATAGAAGAGACCTAGGATGACTCTTTATTTTTTTGGGGGGGGGAGGGGGGCCACACAAACCCCATGAAGGTCAGTTAATAGCAGATAGTTGTGTCAATAAATAATTTTGGATTTAGTACTATTTTTAGAAAATTCTTGATTTAAATTGAGAAAAAAAAAATAGCCCAGAACAGTCTGAGCTCTGTGAGGTGTGCAACATTTATCAGGCCTGGAGATTCATGAATATGGGACATAGGTCATCCCCCAGCCCTACACATGCCCAGGAGCAATTGTTTAAAGGCATTTCATTCTTTTCTTTTTTTTCCATGTAGTTTCCTGACTAGCTGACTCACCCATTATCTTCATGTTCCTAGAATTTGTGATGCAAAGAAAAATGTATAGCCAATCTAGCTTATGTTATTTTAATGTAAAATCTTGGTAAACAACCTAGAAACTGCCTCTTCATTTCTCCTTTAAAAACCCACTTGTGGCCAGGCGTGTTGGCTCACGCCTGTGATCCCAGCACTTCGGGAGGCCGAGGTCAGTGGATCACGAGATCAAGAGATCGAGACCATCCTGGCCAACATGGTGAAACCCCGTCTCTACTAAAAATACAAAAATTAGCTGGGCGTGGTGGCGTGTGCCTGGAGTCCCAGCTACTCAGGAGACTGAGGCAGGAGAATCCCTTGAACCCAGAAGGGGGAGGTTGCAGTGAGCCAAGATCATGCCACTGCACTCCAGCTTGGGCGACAGAGTGAGACTCCATCTCAAAAACAAACAAACAAACACACCCCACTTGTATACTTGTAGCTGCTGCTAGTTAGGGCATATATTCTGGGAAACTTGAAACTATGCTCCTCAGTTGCAGTCCTCAAACTTGGTCCAATAAACTCTCTACTTGTATTAATTTTACCTCCGTTTTTCCTTTAGGTCAACAAAATGAACAGTTGAATGAAGTCATAGAATAATTGCATACTTTTGTTGTTCATTTTGGCTAAGTTGCCCTTGCTCAAATGCGGAATGAAATGTATGGATAGCATGGCTACTAGTGTGCTCTATCAGAAAAGCTCATTTATTTATTCATTCAATTCATTCATTTATTCAATCATACAACAAATATTTATGTTGTGCCTAGTGTATGCCAGGTATTGGTGGTGAATAAAACTAACATTTTTTTTTTGGCCTATGTTTAACTGAGGTCTAGTTTAGGAGATAAACAATAAATAGGTAAAGAATATGAATTATGATCTGTAGTATGCAGAAAGGAAGCAGGGGCTGTGTTAGGGAATAACAGAATTTCTTCAGCTGAGATTGTCATTTGAGAAAAGGGAATTAAAATGAAACTTGATAAATGAAAATAAAATCCTAAGCTCCCCAAATGACTACATGGACCCCCTCTTGGCCAACAGGATGCCAGAGTAACCTTGAAAACTGAGTTCTTGGCCATGATGGGACGGGAGACAGGACACGTCTTGTTATACTCATCCCCTCTCTAACCACCACCAGGCTTTCTTCCCTGAGGGCTAAATAGAAACCAGTTCTTTCAAAACATTTTACCTCTGATGTCACCCAGCTTCCTGAGGCTGCTCCCCCTTTTTGCAGTTATAGCACAACTGACCAGCATTCTTTCCTGATAAGAGACCAACAACCACAGAGTGGTTCTGACCAGTCTACAAAGGATGAGTAGTGTGGCTTTTCATGTCCTTTCTTCACCTTTTGACATCAGAGGGCTGAAAACTCCACCCTTGGATCATGCTAACACTGCCATTTTTTGAACCTGGGTTCCTTAGAGAGTCATGAAGCTCAGTTGTGCATGTGCTTGTTTCTCCTTTCATAAATACTCATGATTCCTCCTCTAGCTTCTTTTTATTTTTGAGACAGAGTCTTGCTCTGTCGCCCAGGCTGGAGTGCAGTGGTGCAATCTTGGCTCACTGCAAACTCCGCCTCCTGGGTTCAAGTGATTCTCCTGCCTCAGCCTCCCGAGTAGCTGGGATTATAGGTGCCTACCAACATGCCTGGCTAATTTTTACATTTTTAGTAGAGATGGGGTTTCACCATGTTGGCCAGGCTGGTCATCTCAAACTCCTGACCTCAGGTGATCCACCCGCCTCTGCCTACCAAAGTGTTGGGATTACAGGCATAAGCCACTGCACCTGGGCCTCCTCTAGCTTATTGAATATGTATATTTGGTCACCTTGTTCACCATCAATTCCTGTTCCCCTTGCCCTTCCTGTGAAGTGTGTTTCTGGCTTCTGGCTGGAGGCTACACTTTCCCAGACTGTTAGAAAGGCCACCCTGCAGGCTGCAAGCCTTTATATCTATAAAAAAAGCTCTCTTTTTCAGATTTATGAAACTCATGATTCTTCAGTTGACAGACTGGATGAGAAGGAAATCTCCAGGTGAGGCATATGGGATACTGAAGCTTCCAGATCCAGGGGAAGGAACATGCCTTGAAGCTAGAAAAACCTTTCTTTGTTTAAGTTATAGAAAGTAGGGCTGGAACAGAGTGAAGGCGGGAAAGACTTTCTAAGACAAAGTTGGAGAGGTAAGCTGGAGCCAAATCATCCAGGTCAGTGTCAGTCCTTGAACTAGCTCATGATGGGATAAATACAGAAATTGAAAATAAGCTTGTAAAGCCTTTTAAACGATTTGACATAGTGGTTTGATATCTCTTCAATCTAATGAAAAAATTGGACTTATATTTTGAGGTCTCATTTCTAGTTTCATTTTTTCTAGTAATTCATTTTATTTTATCTTATAAAAGCATCCATCAGAGAGGAATTGAAAATTGAAGAGAGAAAAAAAAGAAAACAGAAAACAAGCTGATTCTTTGTCATAGATAGTTTGAGAAGCATTGCTTGTGAGATCTTATAAGTTCACAATAGGAGTTTAGCATTTTATTTTTACGTTCAAAAGCGAAGTCATTAGGAAAGTTTAGCTTTGAAGATTCACTTGGAATTGATTTATCTTACAAAGACCTCTACAGGGCTAGTCTGGCTATGACACGTGTCAAAAAGTGGAGTCCCTTGGCAGGTGAGGATATATTTCCTAGGCGTTTTATTGACACATGAAAAGGAAAAGAATAATAGAAAAAAAGAATTAATGAGAACTGAAAGATTGCATCTTAGAAATAGTAAGAACTGATACCTCACCTGTTCCTACAGTCCAGTAAAATTCTGTAAGCCTTTTGTTTTGAGCCATTTGAGGCTGGGGTGGAGAGAAATGGAAACACATGTTAGATAAACGAATTACTTTTTGAAAGAGCCTTGGCGTTTGCTGGATGGAGAGTAGATTGAAGGTCTTCAAGGCAGGTATGGGGAGAGCTGTGAGGAAGACCATTACAAGGTCTGCTGTAGCTGGTACTAGGATTGTGGCTATGAAAAAATGGGTAGTGGATGGATTCTGGATATATTTTGTACATGGACTCACAGAACTTGTTAATACAGATTTGATATGGTAGAGTAAGGGAGAAGTAGAAGTCAAGGAAAATTCTTGGGTGTCTGACTAAACAACAGAGTCTATGGTGATGCACCATTTACTGCTATAGGGAAGACTTAGAGAGTAACAGATTTGGAGGGGAGGGCGTATGAGGAATGGTGTGGGTAAAGAGCAAAATCAAACAATGTATTTTCTACATCTTGAGTTTAAGGGATGTGAAATACACAAGTAGAGATGTTAAGTAGGCAGTTAGATATATAACCTACATATACGTGGAGCCCTTAGGTGCAGTCTGGCCTCAAGATAGACATTGCGGGGGTGATCAGTGTATACGTGGTATAGATGGTGTTTAATAATATGGGAAAATAATAGTTATTATGGGGCTTGAGGACTCCCAGTCTTTACAACAGATGTCAAGAAGGGCCAGCAAAGGGAATATGGGTGGAGGAAACTGACAAAGAGGAGGTAGCAGGAACAGTGTAGAACCATTGAAACCAAGAGAGGAAAATGTTCAAAGAAAGAAAGAGGAATGTGGCTGGGTACGATGGCACATGCCTGTAATCCCAGCACTTTGGGAGACTGAGGTGGGTGGATCACCTGAAGTCAGGAGTTCAAGACAAACCTGACCAACATGGTGTAACCCCTTGTAGTAGTAGTCTCTACTAAAAATACAAAAATTAGCCAGGCATGGTGGTACAGGCCTGTATTTCCAGCTACTTGGGAAGCTGAGGCAGGAGAATCACTTGAACCTGGGAGACGGAGGTTGCAGTGAGCTGATATTGCACCACTGCACTCCAGCCTGGGCGACAGAGTGAGACTCCATCTTAAAAAAAAAGAGAGAGAGAGAAATGAAAACTTGTGTGAAAAGTTACTGAAAGAAATAGTAAGATTAGCCCAGAGGACAGTAACTGTATTTGGCAATATCAAGGTCATTGGTGAGCTCATAATTAAGATTCTAATTATTCTTCCGGTAAAGATGAAACACTTTCCCTGTGAGAATGATCTATGTGGAGATAGTAGTCTTTAGTCCTGTGATAGCCTGTTCCTTAGTGACTGAAGCCCTTGCCCAGCCTAACAGTACAACCATGCCGATAACTTTCCCAATATTTTATCCCAATAATCCCAGTGATCTCTTACCTAGTCATGGCAAATAAATGCTACTACTCTCAAGGTTCCTACCAGGCTTGCTTTCCTTCTGCTTTCAAATACTATACTTTGTGCACTGACTTTCCTATGCCCCCAAACCAATAGAGGTCACATCTTATTATATCCAATTCCTATATATCTCCATTTGTATGGCATGTTGGACTTTTTGCCATAGCACAAGTGTGCAGGATCTGTAAGCCATTCTACTGGATCTTCTAGTAATTACTCTACAGCTGCACATATTACAATTGCTGGTAAGAGTTATTATTACTCTCCCAAATTCTGCTGCATGGGTCTCTTGAACCTCAAAGCCGTTCCCTACCTGGGAAGGAATGGTTAATATATCACATACTGACAGGATTTTACATACATAGATTGTAAAAGAAGGCATGAAAACAAGAAGTGAATTTTATTTGGACTGTAAATTGTATACAGTCCAAAGGACACTTGGACATCATGTAAACAACCTGTCCCTGATCGACAGTTGCAGGAATTCTTCTGTAACATCTCCACAAAATAGTTATCCAGACCCTACTGCTACCTACCCCTCCGGGTAATGGAAAAATGCTACTTCCTGAGACACCTCATTCCATTTTAATCAGCTCTAAGAAAAGAGAATGTTTAGTTTATTGTATCAAGACTTTCATACACTCCTCCAAGATTTTTTTTGTTACTTTGGAATGAAATCTTCCTTTTCTAGATGACAGCCCTTTAGATATTTGAAGACAATTTTGAAAGTCAGCCCACATCTTCTGTCCTTCCTTTCAAAAACTGTGACCAGAAGATAATCTGGTAGGTTATACCTCATCTCTTAAGGCTGGACATGCCTCCTCTCTCAGGTACTTGGATCACCAGTCATTTAACTTTATCCCATGGAAGTAGAGAGGGTTGGGTAGGGGCTGGGCAGAGAAGAAAGGGTTTAACTTAATATTTGAGAAAGCTGTTTCCCACCCTCTGCCTGATAGCTGTTGCTAGAGACAACCGGTATTGGGAATGCTTCATAATAGACTTCTTGAGCAATACAGAGACAAGTTATTATTTTTAAAATGTTTCAACAAAGCTAGAATAGCAAAACTAGAATTCATATACCTCTGAAAAACTATCATTAGCACTTATGGTGGCTATGATTATTGAAGAAACCTGGGAAAACATTCCTTGAAGAAATATAGAGTTAATAAAGATGACAAAAGTTCCATTAGGATATCAAAATATATGCCTACTTTATGCTCCTATGCTGATTTTAGGAAACGAAAGCTTTATCTTTTGTTCTATGTTCTATTCAGTAATATCTCCAATGACTGTACTAGCTCACAGAGTATGGTGGTTAGTTACTACGTAAAACACTTACATAAGTGGTGGATTTAAGATGGCCACACATTCTTTATCCCTCTACCCAGTTACAGGTAGAGTTTAATTCTCCTCCCTGGCTTTTGTGACACACATCACTAGTAGAATGCAGTGGAAGTGACACTCTGGGATTGAAGGCGTTGTTAAAAGAAGCCTTCCAACTTCTACTGAGGTCTCTTGGAACTCCGTTGCCAGACTTTTGGGTAACTTCAGCAGCCCTGTGGGAAGGTGCACTGGAGAGGAGCCGAGGGCTGATCTCCCAGCTGACAGTCAGCATCAGCATCAATTGACCGGTCATGGGAGTCAGCGTTCTTGGAAGTGGATCCCCAGCCTCAAAGGAATCAACTTAGTGCTTTATGGAGCAGAAATGAATGCTCAGCCAAACCCTTACCAGATCCCTGACCCACAAAACCATGAGCAAAATAAAATTGCTGTTTTAAGCCACTAAGTTTTAGGGCTATTTGTAATATAGTAACAAGTAAGTAGACAACGTGCAGTAACTTATTTAATTCTCACAATAGCCCTATTAGAGAGGCAGTATTATATATTCCATTTTACTGGTGATGAAACTGTCCAAAAGGTATTAAGTAATTTGCCTAAAATCCTACAAGTAACAAGACAGGAAGATGTGAATTGAATCAAGGTCTGCCTGACTTTAGACTCCCAATTTGGACTTTTGAGCTAAATTGTTAATGTAATTCTATTGTTTGGATGGCAAATGAGAAAGTAAATTTGATTTAATTGAGTGTATCGAATCTTTAGTTTTTCAGATGCCAAGATGCTTCTTTCACATCTTAGGATCATGGTGGTTTGTAAACAGATAAGAAAGTTTGGAGTCACCCAGAAAGAAAGCATAGTCAGTCATGCTTCACCAATCCAGGGCTCGCTTATCCATGTCAGCTCTTTAAGTCGTGTCTGGGATCCCTGAGGTAAGCACAAAGAGGTCTGAGTGGTGAGAAATAATCAGAAACCACAACTTGCAAAACTGTTCTGTAACTTGCAAAACAGACAAACTGTACCAAACCATGACATGCAGGACAAACTATCCAAGCTATGACCCTTTCAACATCAGCTCATCCCAAGCCCTATGTTCAAAATAAGACCACAAACTTGATTTCATAGTAACTGTACAAGGACTTGTGTCTTTAAAGATAAGACCACTGATTGTTCCAAAAACTCATCGAGTTGACAGATTCTGACTCGTCACTGCTCAGACCCTCCTCATCATCTTCTGCCCTAAATCCATGCTATGACAAACCCCAGTTCCCCAAACCCTGTAAGGATCTAACTGCCCTAGTTTGAGATGTGCCACAGTTCTCATGGCGTGTGTTCTTCTTGCTGCAGGAAGCAGATAAACCTAACCTCTTTTTGACCCCAAGTGTGTCTTGGTGATCCTTAATGGGTAGGGTTTTTTTATTATTTTTTCATAACCATCAGACAACCAGGGATGGATTTTTTTTTTTTTTGAGACAGAATCTCACTGTCGCTCAGGCTGAAATGCCGTGGCGCGATCTCTGCTCAGTGCAATCTCCACCTCCTGGGTTCAAGCGTCCCTGGCTCAGCCTCCCGAGTAACTGGGATTACAGGCCCCCGCCACTACACCCGGATAATTTTGTATTTTAGTAGAGACAGGGTTTCACCATGTTTGCCAGGCTGGTCTCGAACTCCTGACCACATGTGATCTGCCCGCCTCGGCCTCCCAAAGTGCTGGGATTACAGGCATTAGCCACCATGCTTAGCCGGATAATCTTTTATAGCAGAAAAAAGAAAAGTCTAGCTTAGATGACAGAAAATTAAAAATGAGACATAATACCTTGAGGAATGTGCTTACTTGCCAGGGATACCATGGCAACATATCATAGACTGGGTGGCTTAAGCAACAGGAATCCATGTTCTCACAGTTCTGGAGGCTGGAAGTTCAAGATCACGGTACGTCAGGGGTTGGCTGCTCCGGAGGGCTCTCTCCTGGGCTTGTGATGGTTGCCCTCTCATGGCGTCCTCATTGGTCCTTCCTCTGTGCTTCTGCATCCCTGGTGTCTTAGTGTGTGTTCTATTTTTTTTTTCTTCTAAGGCCACCTGTCAGGTTGGATTAGGGCTCGTGATAATGACCTCATTTTAATATAATCAACTCCATAAGGCCTTATCTCCAAGTACAGTCACATTCTGAGGTACTCGGGGTTAGGGCTTCAACCTGCCAATTTGGGGGTGGGAAGGAGGCACAGTTCAGCCAGTACAAGAACACATGGGGCTACTTGGGTGGGCATATGGGCCTGGGTGTGAGGATACTGAAGGGGTTAGACTTATTTTGTGGATCTCTACTTTACATTGGTGAAGCCTCCTGCAGCTGGAGGATTGTGAACAACATGTCAGGGTCGTGATGGAGACAGAGTCCCTGAGCTGCTTCTATGAGTGGATCATCTTGGATGTTTTTCCCACTGTGACACATGTGCTAGCCAAGGTTCACCAGTACAACACACCCACGGGAGGTTCCTGTCCCCCTTGGGCTAGCTCTAATTGCACCTTTGACTCTTGTTTCTTCTCAGGTTCGTTTTCCCTAGGAGAGAGTATGCTTGTTCACAGCTTTAGATACCACTAGATGACTCCCAAATTTATCTTTCCATCCCAGACCACTCTGTCCTTTTGACTCCAGACCCATGTCTCCCACTGCCTCCCAGGCTTTTCCACTTGAACTTTCCTAAGGCATTCTAAATCCAATGTATGCAAAACCCAACTCAGGATCTTCCCTCATTCCCACACTCAGACTTTTTAGGAATAATGCTCAAAATCCTAAGGACATTGAACACTCGAACAAAGGAGTCTTAGCAAAGCAATTTTACTTCTGTGCAGAGGGGTGCCTCCTTGGCCAGTTGCCATGAGAGCACACCTGAGCAAAGGGGCACGAGAGCCTTTATTCCTGACGCAAGTCCTGCTCCTGTACCCTTTCCCCATTGGCTGGGGTTGGGTCGTACAATCTAAACTAATCCCGGTTGGCTAAACATTTGATTTTTTTAGATAAGGTGGGCACATAAAAGAAAGCGGAGAGGAGAGGGGAAGGGATGTCTGTAATGAGCTGGAAAGTGAGTCCTCTTTCCGAATAAGGAAAGGAATGTGAGCTGGTACTGCTAACACCTGGTACTGTGGCATGCCTGGGCATCTAACAAAGGCAAAAAGGAAAAAAAGGGGAAAAAGGGAAAAAGGCGGGGGGTACTATGAATTAAAGAATAAAAGATTGATTGGGTTATTTGAAGAGAAACCTCATCATATCCCACAGACTTTACTCAGCATTTTCTTAGTGACAATACTGTCTGTCCTTTTATCTAGGTCAGAAACCTAAAATAATCCTTAATTTCTCCCTCATCTTAACCCCTCACTTTCAACCCATTATTTATTCTATTGACTACCTCACTGGAACCTGTCCACTCCTCCTTAGCAGCCTGGACCACGCTAGGTCATCTCTCCCTCGCCTTCCAACTGATCACTCCATGTCCCTGTATCCATTTTCTGGCCATCCAACCAGCTCTGCATGCTTGAATCTCATCCCCATGGATGAATTCTCATTTGTTTTTCAGGGTAATGACAAAACATTTTTAAAAGCCCTGCATGTTTCATCCTTCATCCTTCCCCTCCAGTCCCTTTCACATGGCTCTCCCTCTGGCTATCCCTGCCCCAGCTACCTGACCTTATTTTATCCCATTCTGCATGCTGTGCTCCCTGCTTCCAGAGGTAATTCCTATGAGTTCTCTCTGTTTGGAACACTCCTTTTCTTTGCTTGTGAATGTCCATTTCTCTTTCAGATCTAAAGACTTAAGCTAAATCATCACTACCCACACATAATCTCTGTCATACAGATTGTAAATGCACTCTCAATCTGCCTTTTTCTTGTGAAGGTCATATGATATAGTTGTAAGGGTCATGAGCTCATTAATACAAACTTCTTGACTTCAAGCTCCAGCGCTCCCACACTAGTTCTGCCAATCTTGTGTAAAATTTTAAAACACTCTGTGCTTCAAAGTTCTCAGTGATAAAATAAGAATAATGCAACAATAACAGTACTGACTTTATCAGATGATCAGTGTATTAGGCCGTTGTTGCAATGCTATAAAATACTCGAGGTGGGGTAATTTATACAGAAAAAGGTTTAATTAGCTTATGGTTCTGCAGACTGCACAGGAAGCATGGAACAGCATCTGCTCGGATTCTGGGGATGCCTCAAAGAGCTTTTACTCATGGCGGAAGGTGGAGCCATCTCACATGGCAGAACAGAAGCAAGTAGGGGCCTGGAAAACACATTGGGAGAATAATCGAGGAAGACTTCCTCAGCCTTGTGAGAGACCTAGACAGCCAAATACAAGGAGCACAAAGAACACCTGAGAAATTCATCACAAAGAGAGCATCCGTATACCTGTCTCCTTGGGCAGGTGTTTTTCTAGGGTTGGGGCCTGAAAATGGAATTACTACATAGAAAGGTATGTTGTGTCTCTACTTCACTAGGGTTTGTAGTTGTACCAATTTATACTCCTAGTAATATATGAGCTGCCCTTTCCTTACGTAGCCTCCAAAACTTGACATAATTAGATTTAGTCATATTGATGGATATAAAATAATATTTATTATTGTTCTAATTTGGTTTTTTTTCTGATTATTATCAAGGTTCAATTATTTGGTTTTCCTCTTTTGTTAATTGCCTATTTATCTCTTTTGCTCATTTTTCTACTGGGTTATTTGTTTTCTGCTTATTAAATTTTAGGAGTTCTTTATATACTAGGGAAGAGAATCCTTGGTTCATTATATGTGTATATTACAAATATTTTCTTTCATTCTGTGACTTATCCTTAATTTTGTTTAGACTGTTTCCTTAACACCAAATTAAAAAAAAATTAGTAATTTTATTTTCCTTTTGTGTTTCTGAAAATGTACGTGAATTTGAAAATAATGGCCTTCTTTGTTATCTTGTCATGAATATAGTGTATCTCTCCATTTATGGAGATTTTTTTGTTTAGGGATTATTTCGTGTCCTTCACTATAGTATTTTGATTTTATTCATGTCTTGCACATCTTTTTTGTTGTTGTTAGATTTATTCCTAGGAATCTTATGGTTGCTATTGTAAATTCTTTTAATTGACATTTTCAAGTTGTTTATTGCTGTTGTACCAGAATGTTAATTTTCATTTATTGATCACATATAGAACAATCTTGCTGATTTATTGTCATAAAATTGTTTATAGTATTCACATATAATTTTTAAAAAATGCAGTTTATGGCCAGGCGCATTGGCTCATGTCTGTAATCCTAGCACTTTGGGAGGCCAAAGCAGGTGGATTGCCTGAGCTCAGGAGTTTGAGACCAGCCTGGGCAACACAGTGAAACCTCGTCTTTACTAAAAAAAAAAAAAAATAGGCGTGGCAGCTTGTGCCTATAGTCCCAGCTACTCAGGAGGCTGAGGCAGGAGAATTGCTTGAGCCCAGGAGGCGGAGGTTGCAGTGAGCCGAAATCGTGCCACCCTAGCATGGGCCACAGAGTGAGACCCCGTCTCCCAAAAAAAAAAAAAAGGAGTTCCTTCTCCCTTTGTATTCTTACCTTCTCTCTCTTTGTTGATCAATATTGTCAGAAATTTGTCTATTTTAGTAGTATTTTCAAAGATTGACTCTTTGATTTCTTTGATCCTCTCTATAATTTGTTTGTTGTTTACTCATTGACTCTGGCTCTTATTTTTACTATTTCCTTCCCAGCTCTGGAGTTTAGACTGTTTTTTTTAATTAAAATTCTGCATTAGTGCATTTATTCATTAATATTTTTTCTTCTCTTTGCACATGAACATTTTAGGTTATGGCTTTTCTTCTAAGCAAAATTGGGTTTAGCTCATTCCTTCACGTTTTGGCTTTTCATCATTATTAAGCTCTAAATATTTTAAAATTTTTGTTATAATTTTTTTCTTTTGACCTATTGGTTGTAGATTTAAAATAATTCCAAACATATTGTTTATTTATTGGACTATTGTGATAGGCAGACCCTCCCCCACTACCAAAATATGTCCACACTCTCATCCCAGGAACCTGTAAATATGTTACTTTACATATTATTATTTTTAATTTTTTAAATTATTTTTTAAGGCTAGTCAGGTGAAGCAGTGGGAGTGGAGAAGAAACAAATAAATCTATGATCACTGGTTGTGATCAATTAGCTGTAAACACCAGTGCACTCGGACCGGCCAATATGTTACTCTACGTGGCAAACGTGAGTTGCAGATATGAAGATGATGGATCTTAAAATAGGAAATTATCCTGTATTATCTGGGTGGGGAAAATCTACTCAAACATATCCTTAAATGCAGATAACTTTCTCTGACTGGAAACAGAGAAATGTGGGAGAAGCCAGAGAGATTGGAAGTATGAGAAGTACTCATCACTGCTGCTGGATTGCAGGAGGCAGGGCACATAGAAAGCATGAGAGGGAGTACAGGCAGCTTCTAGGAGCAAAGACTGCCTGGGGCTGACAGCCAGCAAGGAAGTGGGGACTTGGATCCTATACCTGCAAGGAACTGAATTTGACCAACAGTCTGAGTTTGGAAACATCCCCAGGGCCTCTGGAAAGAAACGCAGCCCAGCTGAACACCTTGATTATAACCTTGTGAACTAGATGATTCATGCTGGTTCATGCTGATTCATGAACCAGCTGATTCATGCTGCACCCAGATATCTGACTTACAGAACTGTGAAATAATAAATGGGTATTGTTTTAACCCACTAAATTAGTGACAATTTGTTATAGCAGCAATAGAAACCTAATACAATTATATTTTGCTTATTGAATTCTACATTTTTCTATAGTAACCAGAGAGTCGGGTATGCATGACATTAATTCTTAGTGTTTGCTGAGAATTACCTAGTATATGGTAAATTTTGGTAAACAAACCATACGTGTTTGAAAACGATGTGTGATTACTAATTGTTTGTTACAGGTTTTTCTCTATGTAATCACTATATAAAGATTAATAGTTTTGCTCTGCTCAAACTGTTGATTACTCATAGACCTATGTTGATATTTCCCATTGTGACTGTGAATTTATCATATTCATTTTGTAATTCTCTCAAATTTTGCTTTATATCTTTTTAGGTGATGCTGTTAAGTATGTATAAGCTAAAAATTATTATATCACTGTGGTGAATTAGTTTTCATTATTATATAATGACCCTCTTTATCCCTAAAAGGATTTTATTTTTAAATCCTAAAGTCCATTCTGTCTGCTATTAATATTAACATGGTTACATTAGCTTTCTTTTGGTTAGTATAACATTTTCCATATTTTCCTACAAATTTTCTGTGCTGTTGGGTTTCATGTCAATCTCTTAAAGAGAGCATATATGTGTATTTTATTTTTCTAAACCTTTTCTTAGAAAAATTCTTTTTTAGAATATTTGTCTCTTAATTGGTGAGTTTATTTTAATCACTTTCGATTACTGATCTATTTGAACTTATTTCTACCATCTCATTTTGTGCATTTTATATATTACATGTTCTTTGCATCTTTTTTCTTTTAAAAATTTGATTGGATTGATCAAATTATTTCTCATTTTTTGACTCTAATAGTTTGGAAGTTATATATTCTATTTCAATTGTTGTTACATTCACTCTTAAATTTATACATACTTAGTTGCTTTAATGGAATCTAAGCTTGCCTATATCTTTAACTCCTTTCCAAATAGTCTTTGGATTATTTATCTCTGTTATTATATGTTATTTATTGTCTAGTATTTTAGTTCCTCTGTTTCTATATTCTCAAGTTAATCATTTTTATTTACCTATTTTGAAGATAAAATGGTATTTCAAATGACTGACCCAGGGATCTTCTTGATTGCTGAGCATTGAGCAAGCTGGAACCAACATGTATCAGTCTTTTTTCACGCTGCTGATAAAGACATACCCAAGACTGGGCAATTTACAAAAGAAAGAGTTTAACTAGACTCACAATTTCACGTGGCTGGGGAAGCCTCACGATCATGGCAGTAAGCAAAGAGGATTCAGTCCCCTCTTACTTGGATGGCAGCAGGCAAAGAGAGTATGAGGAAGACACAGAAGCAGAAATCCCTAATAAAACTACCAGATCTCGTGAGACTTATTCACTACCACGAGAACAGTATGGGGGAAACTGCCGCCTTGATTTAGTTATCTCCCACCGGGTCCCTCCCAAACCACGTGGGAATTATGGGAGATACAATTCAAGATGAGATTTGGATGGGGACCCAGAACCAAACCATATCACAAGGGCCCTTCTTACCCCAGTGGGGACTGGGTGGGGAGAGGGGAGACCATACTTGAGATCACCAGTGCTTACTATGGACACCAAGTGTGGACAATTGGCATTTACTCCTAAAGAGCTACCTCTTGTGTTGAGACTATCTGGGGCTAAGCCCAAAGTGTTTTCTCCTGCCTATCAGCACCCTAGAAAGGGAATGCAAGATGGAGGATCCCAGTCCCCTAACACAGGGCTTCCCAAACCAAGCCCTCCTCTCTACTCATGCCAAGAGAAGGGAATTCTTTATTCTCTACCTTACTCAACAGTCAGTCAGTCAGTCAGTATGTATGTATGTATGTATGTATTTTGAGACAGGTTCTGGCTCTGTTGCCCTGGAGTGCAGTGGCACAATCTCGGCTCACTGCAACCTCTGCCTCCCAGGCTCAAGTGATTCTTGTGCGTCAGCCTCCTGAGTAGCTGGAATTACAGGCGCCTGCCACCACGCCCACCTAATTTTTGTATTTTTAGTAGAGTCGGGGTTTCACCATGCTGGCCAGGCTAGTCTCGAACTCCTGACCTCAAGTGATCCATCTGCCTTGACCTCCCAAAGTGCTGGGATTATAGGTGTGAGTCGCCGGCACCAGGCCTCACTATTTATTTTAATTTATCACATATTATCAATGTGTTTACCAATGTTTCTTACATACAATTTATCTTTTGAGATTCAGTTTCCTTCTTACTGAAGTTCCTCATTCAGTATTTGTATTAGTTGGTTCTTTCATTGCTATAAAGAAATACTGGAGACTGGGTAATTTATTGAAAGTTTGTTAAAAAGAAAGTTTTAATTGGTCCTGCAGGCTGTGCAGGAAGCACAGGTTATGGCTTTTTTCTTGATGATATGCTAAGGAAGGGGTGGGTTATTCATGCCTCCCCTTTTTGGATCACACAGGGTAATCTGTGATTGCCATGGCATTTGTAAACTGTCATGGCGCTGGTGGGAGTGTAGCAGTGAGGACTACCAGAGGTCACTCTTGTCGCCATCTTGGTTATAGTGGGTTTTATCTGGCTTCTTTACTGCAACCTGTTTTATTAGCAAGGTCTTTATGACCTGTATCTATGCTGACTACCTGTCTTATCCTGTGACTAAGAAGGACTTAACCTCCTGGGAATGCAGGCCAGTAGGTCTCAGCCTCATTTTACCCAGCCCCTATTCAAAATGGAGTTGGACAGGTTCAAACGACTCTGACATTGTGAACCTATGGTTTTCAACACCTTATATTAGAATAACCTGGGATGCTTTTAAAACATGTAGAGATTCTGATTTTTAATTGGTCTGTGGTGGTGTCTAGGGATCAGTATTTGAAAGAACTCCTCAGGTTATTCCAATTTATAGCTGGCGAAAACTACAACTTAAGACTTGACATTTACTTAAAAAGTTCTCCAGAGTAGCTTGCAATATGAAAATGGGCATTTCTCTGAGACACCAAAAGAAATGGTATGAAATCATTCATAAAAGTTATGATTACTAAAAATCATTCAGAATTTTAATGATTATTAAGAATCTTTATTTTTGAGAGGTCAGAAATGAGAACAATGCATTTTAAAATTATTTCCTTTTAAAATTGTAAGAGGATCTTGGTGTTATAGTATTCTGAGGATGCTGGTCAAAGGATGTGCTACCATTTGTGGTTAGCACATTATATAACAAATGCTTTGGTATGATTCTCCTCTGCAATAGGTTCTGAGTAATATCCTTAATATGATGTCATGTGGGATTCTATGGTGTTAGAAATGCACACCTTAGAGAATGGGACTTAGAGCTTAAACATAAAAGACATAAAAGATGATATTGCCAACGAGGCAGAATCAGCACATAAAGGAGTTGAAGGCACAGGTTTTGCATGACAGGTTAGGACTGGAGTCCTAGCACTGCCCATTTCTGAGTATGACCTGTGAAAACTTGCTGACAATTTAAAAGCAATAGTTTCATGATGTGTAAAACGGATCCTCATGCTTAAATGACATTCCTTAATGTTTTAGTTTTCGATGTATTCTGTTGATTTTCTATTAGTGTAGTTAAGATTTTTATCTCTTATGTACTCCCACATCATCAATGCTTTCTCTGACCCCATGCAAGCATCTACTTACATTATACATTTTTGGTGAAATCAATATTCACCATTTACATTCTTTTGATTATGTAAGTATTGTTCACAACATTATCATAAAATGTAATACAATTACATTTCTTTTATAACTTTTTGTTTTTTCTGGAGTTAGTAGTTGCTAGGATCCTCCCCTCCACCACCAATATATTTGGTTTTCCAGGTGCCTGTCAATTCTTCCCCAAGTACTCTGACAGAATTGTACATGTCCTTTCTGTATAGCCACTCTTGATCTATTAGTCCTGGCCTTTACTCTCCGCGGTGGAAACAACTCTGTTCTGGAGCCTTTTATCCTACTGATCCAGTCTGGATTGGCTGACCTCTAGACTTTTGCATAGCTGCCGTTGAGAAACGAATTCTCATCCAAATTCCCCTCACCTCTTCTGTGTTTCATTCCTTCTTTTGAAACTCATGTCTTTTTGCTTTACTTCCTTCTTGTGGTGGAATTTACCTTACAATAACTTTTTGGGAAACAATGCTTGGGAGATAATTTTGGGGTAACCTGTATTCTAAAATGTTTTATTTTTATTTTACCTTCTGTTTGGTAATGTAGATGGGACAGAATTCTATGTTAGAAATAAGTTTTCTTCAAAATTTTAATGATACTTTCTATTCCTTTCTCCTTTATTTTTGCTCTTTAAAAGTCTGATGACTTTAGTCGGGCATGGTGGCTCACGCCTGTAATCCCAGCATTTTGAGAGGCTGAGGTGGGCGGATCACCTAAGGTCGGGAGTTTGAGACCAGCCTGACCAACATGGAGAAACCCCATCTCTACTAAAAATACAAAATTAGCCGGGCGTCGTGGTGCATGCCTGTAATCCCAGATACTCAGCTGACTGAGGCAGGAGAATCGCTTGAACCCAGGAGGTGGAGGTTGCGGTGAGCTGAGATTGTGCCATTGCATTCCAGCCTGGGCAACATGAGTGAAACTCCGTCTCAAAAAAAAAAAAAGTCTGATAACTTTTTATTCCTGAATCTTTATACATGGTCTCTTTTTTCTTCTATTTAAACTTTCAGGATTTTCTTTTTATCCCTGGTGTGCTGAAATTTTATGGTGACATGCCTTGGTCTCTTTTTTGGGTACTTGGGTAGGGCTTTTCAAACTACAGATTTATTTTCTTCAGTTCTGGCAATTTTCCTTCTATTATATCTTTTTTTTTTTTTTTTTTTTTTTTTTTTTTTTTTTTTTTTT
>NW_016810765.1:492459-493556 GCF_001698545.2 Rhinopithecus bieti
AGTAGCTGGGACTACAGGCGCCCGCCACCTCGCCCGGCTAGTTTTTTGTATTTTTTAGTAGAGACGGGGTTTCACCATGTTAGCCAGGATGGTCTTGATCTCCTGACCTCGTGATCCGCCCGTCTCGGCCTCCCAAAGTGCTGGGATTACAGGCTTGAGCCACCGCGCCCGGCCCTATTATATCTTTTATATGTTCCTTTCTTCTACTTTTCCATTTTCTTTTCTGAAGTTCTTATTATTTAGATCTTAGTAGATCTTCTATTTTGTTATTTTTTTTTTACTCCTGTATATTTAAATTTTACGGGATTTTTTTTTTTTTACCTTGCCTTTCAAGTGTTCTTTTGCACTTTTATTTTAATTGTAATTATGACAGTTTTGTTTCCATTTGCTGTCTTGTTTTAAAATGTCTTTTATTTAACAATGTATTGTTCTGTTTTATGGATGTCCTACCTTCTCTTGTTTTTTCTGTTCTTAATCATTCCTTAAAAAGTTTTTTTTGGTTACCATTCTCTGTATTGTCAGTGTTTCCTCTGAATTCCTTAATTCTGTTTTGTTTTTCTGCTTCTGTTTATAGTTTTAGAGGTGTGCCATTTATTTATCTGCTGTCTCCAAGCTGAATACTTACTCTTCCTTACTTGCTTCTGTACTGCTAGTTCTGGGAGTCTACAAACTACAGTTCCCAGGATCCTTTGCCAAGAGACTGCCTTTTAGGTTCTGTCAGTAAGTGGCATTCATGAGAGTTCAGAAGTGGGAGGAAAGGGTAAACTTTCTGATTCTGGCTTCCACAACAGTGGAAATTGTTGAGTTGCCAGAAATTGCTGGTGATTGTTGTGAGGATTGTGGGTTATGGCAACTACCAACTCCAGGTGTCTGTTCCAGCAGTAGTAGCACCTCTTAGGTATTTCTATATCTCCTATGTCTGGGGAGCCTTTCACTGCCCTAGGCTGCCTCCTCATAAAAAGAATGAAGGAAATGAAATAGTCATTGATTTGCTGACATCCAAACAAATCTTTTTTTCCGTGGAAACCAACACCAGAAATAGTAAATGGGAAATCAATTAACCTTACCAATTCTCTATTCTTTTTTTTTTTTTTTTT
>NW_016810765.1:494118-514768 GCF_001698545.2 Rhinopithecus bieti
AAAGTGCTGGGATTACAGGCTTGAGCCACCGCGCCCAGCCCAATTCTCTATTCTTGCTGAACAAGATGGATAAACTATATTAATGTGCTATATATATATATATATATATTTTTTTTTTACCTGAACTACTGGAGAAATAAGAGAGCCTGCTAGATTTGAAATAGATTGGTAACATTTACAGAAAGCTTGCTTGTTTATAACACAGCACTCTGGCCAGGACGTATACTTCATCAGGAAAATGTCACAACTGAATGGGAAATAGGAATTTGAAGCCATTTATTTCTCTATAAATGAAAACACATTCAGTCTTACTCTTTTGGTGATACCAGATGATACCATTTAAAGGCCATAGGTTCTTGCTTTAATTATATTTGTCACTAGGTTAATTAATTTCTGCTTCTGTGTATGGTTGCCCAGGTAACACATGTATGTGTCTGTGTGTGTATGCGAACTATATAACTTAATTAGTGGAGGACACTGGTCATGTGGATCACCAGAGTTTTTCCATATTAATTACCTTTACAAGTCAATGAAGGAACAAAGGTAAAGGCAAAAGAATTAGAACCAGGCCATTTTTTTTTCTAGCATAACACAGTTTTCCCTTACTTGGTTAAGCAAGGAAAGTTGAAAAACTCTTAAAGAGACTCTAGCCTAAGGCATTGAGTCTTGCAGAAGGGATTTCCAAACTAAACCATGAAGACAAAGTTGGACAAGAAGTAAATTTTTTTCTTGGTTACATGCCTCTGTAAAGCATATTATTTAATAAACGGTTGGTCAATTTCTCTGGAGTGAGAATTGCATTCTCCTGAATTGAATGATCAACACAAACTTCTATTAGCTTGGTACAAAAGTAATTGTGGTTTTTGCCATTACTTTTAATATGTGTGTGTTTATGGGAATCTTTGCTGGTTTGTTTCTGTGGTTGTGTCAGTCTATGTACAGCAAATTTAGTATGATCCCTGTCTCCTCAATTTGGTGTAGAGAGAAAAATACTAACTTGGGAATCAGAAGAATTGGGATCTAGCTTTGGATAAAAAAACGTAATATTTTAATATGAAAAGCCTCTTAGGAGACTTTACCACAAGAAGGATCATGCATAGTATTCTTTATAACAATGAAATCTGGAAAAAAAATCACTAAATTTCCAATAAGTGTGAATTGTTTAAATAAATTTTGGTACATTTACGTAATTGAATTTATGCAGCCATTTAAAATACTGCTGTAGAATCATTTACTGCCATAAAATGATGTTTTCATAGATAGGTTTACTTCATATAATGACTGTTCATTTAATAATTTTTGGCCATATTGGCTGTTTCACAGTTATACAATGTTTCAGACAATGTTTAACAAAATTTAACTATTTTTCACCCAAGCAATACTAAGTAAATATGCTATATGAAACATTATAGTTTTAGGATAACCATGTTAACCAACCCAAATTGTTAAACATTATGCTTTTAGGATAACCATGTTAACCAAACCAATTTTCTCAACACAGTAGTTTCTAATCAAATAATATAATGTGAAACAAGTAGAATTGGGCGCCATATTAGGTGATTCTAAAATACATTGATTTGTGTAGGTTCACCAATCCAGTGGGGTAAAGACAAAGTGTCTCTGTGCTCCTTCCATACATTACTAAGAATTATAAAACTGATATGGTTTGACTGTGTCCTCACCCAAATCTCATCTTGAATTTTAGTTCCCATAATCCCCACATGTTGTGGAAGAGACCCAGTGGGAAGTGATTAAATCATGGGGGTGGTTTCCCCATGCTGTTCTCGTGATAGTGAGTGAGTTCTCATGACATGTGATGGTTTTATATAGGAGTCTGGCATGTCCCCTGCTTGCACTCATTCTCCCTCCTGCTGCCCTGTGAAGAGGTGCCTTCCGTTATGATTGTAAGTTGCCTAAGGCCTCCCCAGCCCTGCTGAACTGTGAGTCATTAAACCTCTTTCCTTTATAAATTACCCAGTCTTGAGCAGTTCTTTATAGCAGTATGAAAACAGACTAATACAAAGACTTAACCTTTATTTTGCCCTACAGATAGCTTTCAGTGCTCTAACTTTATTTCTAAGTCCAATTATTTCTAATTTGAGTGTCAAATATAATCATGAATCCCTGAATATGTGAAAAATTGGTAAAGAAAATGGTGCATAGAAAATTCATCTTCCAAAGGAATGACTTTCTCACAACTGTCCCCAACCAACAGCCACTACAAAGACTATTCATCCTCATTTTGTGAGTACAATAGATCTTTATTATATTTTAGTCAGTGTACAAATCATATTCAGATACTTCAGAATACTGTTGTCAGTTGTTTGTATAAACTTGTTTTAATTGCGTGGTTAGCAATGTGAACATTGTTTAGGTCAGGTAGGTTAAGATAAAATGTGTCATAAAGTTTTCATTAAAATTAAAGAAAACATTTAAATTTACTTTTTTTAATTTAGAAAGGCTTTTCAGAATGGAGTAATGCTGTGAAGCATGAGAGAAGTGAATTATTAAATTCAATAAAGCAGATTGCAACCTACAGGTAGCAAAAGACAGACATAGCACTTTGGGAGGCCGAGGTGGGCGGATCACAAGGTCAGGAGATCGAGACCACAGTGAAACCCTATCTCTACTAAATATACAAAAAATTAGCCGGGCGTGGTGGTGGGCGCCTGTAGTCCCAGCTACTCGGGAAGCTGAGGCAGGAGAATGGCGTGAACCCGGGAGGCGGAGCTTGCAGTGAGCGGAGATTGCGCCACTGCACTCCAGCCTGGGGCACAGAGCGAGACTCCATCTAAAAAAAAAAAAAAAAAAAAAGATAGACATAGTAGAAATATATAGATGGATATATAGATAATAAATTGAAAAGATGTATACCAAAATTGTTCCCAGTGATTCTGTTGTTAGATGATAGGGGTGATCTAATTTTTAAATTAAATCTGATGACTTTCCTCCCTCCCTCCCTCCTTTCCTTCCTTCCTTCTCCCCTTCCTTCTCCCCTTCCTTCCTTCCTTCCTTCCTTCCTTCCTTCCTTCCTTCCTTCCTTCCTTCCTTCCTTCCTTCTTCTTTCCTTCCTCCTCCTTTCTATTTCTCTCTTTTATTTGCTTAAGTAGCAAGATAATATTTTGAGATATAAACTAAAATTCCTGAAGAGGTTTTGTACCTCTTCGTTAGTCTGATGCAATACGAAATTTATCTTAATGCCATAGGGATGGGCTGACACAGAGCAGATTGCAGGTAAAAGAAAAGTACTTTTTAACTTTTGTGTTTTCGAAGTGAAGACCAGGCAAACACAAAGTTTGGAAAAGCACATGAACAGTTAGAACCAGTTCTCCCACATAAATACTGGATAATGTCTGCCTGGACTTGGGAGGAGCAGAAGAGAATCAGAGGGAAAGGAAGGTTATGGGTCTTGGATGGGTCAAGTTCTGGGATTTGGAGGCAGGAGGAGAGTGATAGAATCCTCCAATACATTTGGGGATTTGAGAGCAGGGAAGAACTCCTTGCAGAGGAATTAAAACTCACAAGTAAACAGAAACATCTCAAAATAACGTTAGCAGGATTCTGCCAAGTGTTGGTTTAGTGCTCTCACATTTGGATGATTATAGAGGGAGAGAAAAAGTGGGAGGTAGAGGGAGAAGACAAGAGTTAGCACTTCCAAGACTCTTATTACAGTCCAGAGATTTCTATCTCAACAATAGTTCAGTAAGGCTTTGGGTCAATATGGATCATTCGGTTATAATAATGTACGGAGTATTATTTTCTCCAAATCACCATAATGACAACCAATATTACATACACAGAGATAACTTTCCTGGAATTTGCCTGATGTCAGAATGTATTTATAGTTGCTCTCAAGCCACTTTACAAATAAACAAAAGAAACCATTTTGAAAGCTTAGAAGTTCATGAGGTTTCATTTCCATTAAAACCTAATCTGAACAAAATATACCAATCTAGTTCCACATGAGGTTGAAATGTGACTTCATTTCTAACCTGCCATATAGTCTAATTTAAGAAATAGCATTACACACATAAAGTGTCTCCTTATGCCTTCTAGTAACAAATTCCATCTTCCTATTTACATCTATTAAAAAATTACAGCTCAAGAGTAAAAATATTTGCAAATATGCTTTGATCTTATTTCTGCTGTTGTTTTGCTTCCACTTCTTTCAGAGTTTATCATGCTAATTCTGCCCTTTACTCTGCACCTGGCTCTGCCCTTGCCACTCCACTGAAGGTCCTCTTTTCCAGGTTGCCAGCATCCCTGCACTGCTGAACCCATGCATCCCTTCGCTGCCTTGACCTCACTTAGTTTCCCATAAACAGTCAACGCTATTGTTCATGCTCTCCCTCTTGATATTTCCACACCCGCACTTATGTTTGTCCACCATCATTTTTGGATTTTTTCCCCTTCCACTTTTAAACTTCCCAAAAAGTTCTTCTTTTCCTCTCTATTCCTTAAACATTGGTGATTTTTTGATGTATGTCCTCAGTCTTTTTTTTTTTTTTTTTTCATGTTATTCATCCTCATTCTCTTCTTGAGAAATCTCTTGTTATTTCAAGGCTTTAATTATCAGTTATACGCTTATTGTTAAATCTGCATCTCTGATCTAGCTGCTGCTTCTGAGCTCCAGGCTTATGTATCCAACTGCTTACCGGGCATCTCTACCTGGCTGTCCCATAGTCCCTCAAACCCTATATGCCCAGATTGGAACTCATCCTCCCCACAAGCCTGTTCCTCCTGTGTATACCTATCAGTGCTGGTATTCCAGGTTGCATCTTAGCCAAGCTAGAACCCTGGAGGTCCCATTTGACTCCTTTCTGTCTGTGAACCCCCATCTGTATTAGTCTGCTTAGGCTGCTATGACAGAGTATCATGGGCTAGGTGACTTAAACAACAGAAATTTATTTTCTCACAGTTCTGAAAGCTTGAAAGTCTAAGATGAATGTGCTGGTAAATTTAGTTTTTGGTGAGAGTTTTTTTCCTGGTTTGCAGATGGCCACCTTTTTAATGTGTCGTTACATGGCAGGCAGAGAGAAAGAGAGAGAGAGAGAGGGAGCAAGTTCTCTGGTGTCTCTTCTTATGAGGAAGGACACATCCTATTGGATCAGGGCCCCATATTTATGGCCTCATTTAACCTTAATTGCTTCTTTAGAGGCCCTAACTCCAAATATAACCACATAAAAGTTAAGGGTTCAAAATATAAATTTTGTCAGGGGTTGGGAGAGACACTAAGTTTCAGTTCTTAAAACCATCCATCAGTCACCAAGATCTTTAATTCTGTGTAGTAAATAGTGTGTGAAATGCCCACTTCTCTCAACTCCATGGTCATTAGTTAAGTTCTGACACCATCATCTTTTGTTCACCTGATTTACCACAGCAAGCATCCTTGTTGTTTCCCTGCTTCCAGTCTAGCCCTCTCCCATCTAGTCCCTACACTGCAGCTAGGGTACCCTGTCTCCAATGCAAATCTGATTACATTACCCTTCTGTTGAATCTTTTCAACATCCTCCCATTACTCTCACAATAAAGCCCAGTCCGGTTCATGTGGCTCATTAAGACCTTTGTGACCTGGGCCTTGCTAGTCGTCCCAGTCTTACATCTCACAGCTCCCCACTGTCTTACTCTGTTTTGTGTTGCTGTAAATGAATACCTGAAGCTGGGCAGTTGATAAAGAAAAAAGGGCCGGGCGCGGTGGCTCAAGCCTGTAATCCCAGCACTTTGGGGAGGCCGAAGACGGGCGGATCAACGAGGTCAGGAGGATCGAGACCATCCTGGCTAATACGTGAAGCCCCGTCTCTACTAAAAAAAATACAAAAAAACACTAAGCCGGGCGAGGTGGCGGTGCGCCTGTAGTCCCAGCCTACTCCGGAGGCTGAGGCAGGAGAAATGGCGTAAACCCCGGAGGCGGAGCTTGCAGTGAGCTGAGATCCTGCCACTGCACTTCCCCAGCCTGGGCGAGCAGAGCGAGACTCCGTCTCAAAAAAAAAAAAAAAAAAGAAAAAAAAAAAAAAAAAAAAAAAGGATCATTTGGCTTATGATTCCAATGACTGGAAAGTTCAAGATTGGGCATCTGCATTGGGTGAGGGCTACAGGCTGCTTCCACTCATGGTGTAAGGGGAAGGGGAGTCGGTGTTGCAGATATCACATGTTGAGAGGGGACAAGCAAGAGAAGTGGGAGGTGCCAGCTCTTTTTAATAACCAATGTTTGAGGGAATTCATAGAGTGAGAACTCACCCTCGCCCCCCATGGAGGGCATTAATGTATTCATGCAGAATCCATCTCCATGACCCAAACATCTTCCATTAGGCCCCATCTCCCAGCATGGCCACATTGGGGATTAAATTTCAACATGAGGCTTGAAGAGGACAAACAAACATCCAAACTATAGCACCCACCTTGTGCTCAGGCTCCAGGCTTAAGAAGCATCCACTTTCCCCAAGGAACTACATTTTTTCTCTTGCAAGTCTTTAAGAACTTACTGTTTTTTCCTGCAGTTGTGTTCTGCTCCTTCTCCCTGCCTCCTCTCTTCTCTTTTTCCCTGTTTCCTCCCCAGCATCTGAAGAGCCTGGCTAACGTTTACTCATTTCTCAGGTCTCAGCGTTGTCAACACCACTTTCTCCCAAAAGCTTTTCCTACTCTCTAAGGCTGGGCTGGTGTCCTTCCTCCAGAGGCTCCTTTGCTTGCTCATCTCTTCTTACTGTGTCCCAGAGTCTAGCACAGAGCTTGACACAAAGCCAGCTTTCACTAATTAGAAATGGATGAATACATCTCAACCACTGTTTAGGCCAGTTAATCAGGCAATAAACCCGTTCTCTTCTGGTAACAGTGTCCTCCACCTCTGAACGAAAAAGTAAACCACATCTACATTATATCAATGTACTATTTTAGGGGAGTCAGCAGGTGATGTCATAGGACAGAGCTCTGCAGGGTGGGTGGGAATGGTCTTGAATGCAGGGAGGTCAGCTCAGTCACTGTGTAGGAGGGACGTCTTCATGTCCCCTCATTTGCTGCCAGGCCCTCATGACAGCTTTCTGTCTCTATGTGAATGAATGGCTGCAAACCTGAGAGATATTTAAAACACCCAACAACTGCTATGGTTGTATAGATAAATAAGTGAATGAGAAAATGACAGTGCTCGCTTTGGTGGCACACATACCAAAATTGGAATGATACAGAGAACATTATCCCAGTCCCTGCATGAGGATGACACGCAAGTTTGTGAAGTGTTAAAGAAAAAAAAAGAAAATCAGAAATGTGTTTCTGATTCTCTAAACTAAACTTTATGTCACAAAACAAGTGATGTAAGTAATTCTGGTGCATATCACTTACCAAATTATTCGAATCATTTCCAACTTGTTTACTGATTGTAGAAAAAATGTTTTTGTGGTTTTCACTGACTAAATAATGCTCCTTTCTGAGCCATGATTGAACACAAGAACTACATCAAGGTCTTCCAAGGATTTTACGATTAGCAACGGTATGCATGTAGTTTGCCAGCAGCTCCTCCACAGTGGGACTTGGAGAGCCCACGTCCCAGCCTCACCAATAATGCCAGGGCTAAGTTGCTGCCCACCATTTACTCTGTTATTCCAACCCAGACCCACGTGGCAGTGGGGCCTTCTCTGCTGCCTCTGTCACCGCGTTGCTTAGCTGAGTGGCCACCAAGGGCCGCCCTCCCTAGACCACCAATGCTTCCAGACCCTTTCACTGCCTTTCTGGCCTCAGCAGGTGATAAAGCCTGGAAGTGGAAATGGCTCGGATGAGGTATCCTTATTAGCCAGAGGAACTACCAGCAGCCCAAGGCAATGGATTTTGGTGGGGGAGGAAGGTTTGAGCTTCACAGCACTTCCCTGCTTGAGAACGTTCTTTCCTTCTAGTAGGAAATATTTATGTAAGGGTCCCTTGGCCTGGCGTGGGAGTGCCTCGGTGCTGTGTTCCAGTCTGTATCCCTGTCTCATGTCCCTTTACTTTTCTATGTGTGCCATGTGTTGCAGGCAAGCTGGAACATTCCCATACACACACACACACACACACACACACACACACACACACACACACGCTCCTGCCTCTTTCCTTGTGCTTGTGTAACCCCTCAGTGTGATCTTCTTGCCCACCACTAAGATAGAGCTGATTTATCAAGACAGGGGAATTGCAATAAAGAGTTTAATACGTGCAGAGCCCGCTAGATGGCAGACTGGTGTTTGATTATTACTAAGATCAGCCTCCCTGAAAATTTGGAGGCTAGGATTTTTCAACCATAGTTTGGTGGGCAGGGGCTAGGGTATGAGTGCTGCTGACTGGTTGGTAATGCAGTCATAGGGGTGTGGATAACCATCCTCTAGCGCTGAGTCTGCTTCGGGGTGGGGGCTACAGAGGAGTCGCTGGTCCCCGTAGGACCATCCCATCATCAGAAATGCAAAAGTCTGAAAAGACATCTCAAAAGGCCAATCTCAGATTCTGCAATAGTGATGTTATTTACAGGAGTACTTGGGGAAGTTGCAAATCTTATGACTTCCAGAATAATGGCTGATAGTCATTTAACTACGAATTGAGGCCCCTCTCATCCTCCTAACCTGGTGGCCTGTAGTTAGTTTTACAGAGGTGGTAGTTTTGGGGAAAGGCTATTATTAATTAAGCTATAAACTGAATTTCTCCCTAAATTAGCTTGGCCCACACTCAGGAATGACCATGGGCAGTTTGGACATTAAAGGCAAGGTAGAGTTGGTTAGATCAGATCTCTCTCACTGTTGTAATTCTCGTTGTTATGATTTTTGTAAAGGTGGTTTACCTTGGACTGTTGCCTCTTTCTCAATTGTTCTCCCTCCTCCTACCTTTAATTCTACCTGTTAATATTTCATCTCTCCTTCAGAGCTTAGCTGACATGCTGCCACCTCCTATGAAGGGATTCCTGATCCCTCCAACGAGATTATAATCTTTCTCTCACATTTATTCCTTCTCTTATGACGGTGACCCTACTAGACCTTATATTTTTACTTTAGCATTTGCATAGTTAATTTTTAAAATATTCTATATTTTCCTAAACTGATGATCCCAGAGAGAAATTTGCTCTGCTTTTCCTTTTCATCCCCTGAAGATCTTAGTCTAGAGCCTTTCACGTAACAGGTATATAATCCTTTATGGGGGGGATTTGGAATTATTATTTTTTCCTTTTTTTAGTTATTGTCTATTTATAGTCTTGTTTGATGGAATTATTTTGTGTGATATGTAAAAGTGTTATCAAGGGAAATTTCTAGAACCAATGTGAAAGCTACAGAAAGAAATGTTTCTGGTTTCTATATTTCTCTAAGCCTTAGATTCTTCCTCTGCTGAAATGGGGGTAATAATAGTCCAAGCCACGCAAGACTGTTGTGTGGATTAAATGAGACCATGTGTTACTTAGCACAAAGTTCACCATGCAGTAAGTGGTCAGGAAATAGCAGTTGTTTTTGCTATTGCTGTTATTATTACTTTGCTCTAATACAGCTGACTAAGTATGAAAAATGCTGCTACACAGATCTTCCTTCTTTCACTGGTATTTGGTAATTCTTTCATTCAACTTATATTTATTATCTAACTACTGATATTGAAAATCCTGTGCTTAGAAAAAATTCCACACGAGTCTCCTGTCTTCGTGGAGCTCAGTCCAGAGTGGAGTCAGATATTTATCCAGCAATTATGCAAGGAGAGATACACGGTTCTTCAGGACCCTAGTTTAGGGAGCCTAGGCCTAGGGAGAGAAGTCAAGCAAGATGTTCCTGAAGTGTTCAAATGTGGCTGTCAACTTCCTGGACAAAGTAGTTTAGGGGCCAGTTTGACCAGGGCTGGGATTAGGGTAAGGCAAGTGAGGCATTTGCTATAGGGACAAAATTTAAGGGAGTCTCAAAAGATTCAGCGATCAAGATAAACAATATTTTACTGCGATATTAAAAATAAAAATTAATGCAAAAAAGTTCCCAATGAACAAAACATCACACTTTTGGATAAAGATAGGGTCAGTAACAATGTTGTATTGAATCATATTGAAGCCTTAGGCAAAAGGAGAAAGTCAAATACTGATCCTCAGTTTTAGCCCTGGATTTGACTGGGTAAGAATAACTTTAAAAGTCCGTTTATATCCAGAAATTCTGGAAAACTAAGTACACTTACGTGGAAACCTCTAATTCTATCCAGCAGAGGGCAGTGATGCCTAAATAAACAGTTGGAGGCTTTTGCTGTCATTTTCATCAATCTTCATCATCAAATTTGGGGAGGGATTAACTTCAAGGTTAAAAGTTTTTGCAATGGAAATAGCGTATGCTGTGGAAACTTTATGTAACTCTGGTGTTAGAGGAACAGCAAACTCTTATAAACTGCCATACAACAAGCTTTCTTTTAGTAGATGTATTTTACAGATATGATTTGAAATGTAGCCAATTCCAGGACTTACAAATCATGAAGCCACATAGTGAAGAACATTCTGTAATTTTGCGGGGCCAATTTTGGAGGCAGCAGTCAATTAGTGGCTGATTTCCATTTCATTCCTGTCTTCTTTCAATATTAAAATCAGAGACTTAGAAAGAAAGCTGGACATAATGTAGAAAGAGAGATCCCCTCATTTGCAAGCTAATACAGGCGAGGTTGGCTTATTATTTGTTAATTCACTTGTTCATTCATTATCTCATTTATTCAAGGATTTCACAAGCATATATTGTCTCCCATATGACAAATACTGTGGTGGCACAAAGGGACACAGAGACTCAGATGAGTCACAGTGCTCACCTTTCTTGAGCAACTACTTAAGAACAGGTAACAGTGGCAGAAGTAGATCCTTGTGACACTTAGGCTAAGTCGGTGTGCTGAGATATATGCCAAGCACTCTAGGAACTTGGTTCAAGAGCAGCTAATAGTTCTTCATCTGTTTACTGTTAAGGGTATTTTTGGAATCAAAGATAATTTTGGAAGTTTAGTACTTTGTTTTTATTTGACTCTGATTTGGGCACAAAAAAATACCTCTAATGAAACTTCATGCCTTTCTCAGGTTCTAGTTCAATGGGGACATCCATCACATGCTTCTTGATGACTGCCTGAGAAAGAGGACGGAAAGGTCAATCCCTAAAGAAATAATCTACACACGTAGTTTGTAAACTGTGCCTTGGGAACTTTAGGGCTCTGTTTCTCCAGTGTGGTCTGTATCACCCGCATCAAATACTTTAGAGTACTTGTTAAAAATCCGAATTTCCTTCCTGGAGACCTACAGAATCAGAGTCTGGAGGGATTGCGGGCAGGAAGGGTAGGGACCTGCCCTTCCACAAGTGTTCCAGGTAGTTCTTATGCATACTAAAGAGCTCCAGGAGCTCGACTCCTTGCCTTTGCCAGCTCACATAGACCCTTCAACCACATCACCCCTTCTTCTAAAGTGTAAGTTCCATGAGGTCTGGGCTTTTTGCCCACCGTGTTCACAGCTGTATCCCCAGTACTTTGAACAGTGGCGCACAACAAATATTTGTTGACTGAATAAATTAAGACATTACATAAATTGAATTTCCACCTAAGAGTTCATTTTGACCAAGGTTTCTAATACTAAAAACAAAACAAAACAAAACAAAACAAAAAAAAACAAAAAAAAAGTACCTAGACCATAGTTTTGGATCATTCTCTTTCCTTAAAGAATGGAAGCAAAGGTAGCTGAAAGCCCTTAGGTTTCTGAGCCCCTCTTAGATAATTACATTGAGTATGGAACCGAGTCAGCCACATTTTCAAGACCAAGTTCCTATTGCCTTCAGATAATAATCTGGTAACCATAAGTATCGTTCCTACATTTACTCCAATAAGGATTGGACTTTAGAAATGTCAAGTGTCAATTACTGGTGAGTTTGATTTCCCATCCAGCCGTCCTGACTTGTAGACCAAAGCTCTTAATGCTGGAATGTCTGATACTCTTGATTCAATTTAAGGCACAGCAATAATGTGACTTTCTGTGGGTTTTTGCATTGACAGTGATGGAGCTGAAACTAGGCACTTTCAGTTGGATCTTACGCTCGGTAAGATAGCATTTTTTTGATTCTTGTCAGGGGAGAGCCCTTGTTTCTGTGACCCTGTGTTCAATTCTACAACTAAAAGTTATTTATTTATTTATTGAGACAGAGTTTTGCTCTTGTCACCCGGGCTGGAGTGCAATGCCTTGATCCCGGCTCACTGCGACCTCCACCTCTCGGGTTCCAGCTATTCTCTTGCCTCAGCCTCCTGAGTAGCTGGTATTACAGGCATGCAACCACTACACTTGGTTAATTTTATATTTTTGGTGGAGACATGGTTTTACCATATTGGTCAGGCTGGTCTTGAACTCCTGACCTCGCGTGATCCGCCCACCTCAGCTTCCCAAAGTGCTGGGATTGCAGGTGTGAGCCACCACGCCTGGTCTGAATGTTATTTATTCATTCATTCATTCACGTACCTGTTTTTCATAAATATCAATTGAACATTTCTGTCTAGAAATGCCTTTATTCAGCTTTACAGAGAGAGTTGGGTAGTCTTTATATATTCATGGGAAGAATCTACTTGTTATTCTATACTGAGACTGCCACATTTGTGTGTGTGCGTTTTGTGGATGCACTGCTGAAAGTGAAGTCCTTGGATAAAAAAGGGGGTAGTCCCTTGTTCCTGATTCTCTCTTCTCAGTACAAATAAAGATCAACTTAAAAAAAAAATAAATTATAGACATAAGCTCTGTTTGTATGAACTGGAGCCTGAAATCAAGTAGTGGATAATAGGAAGGGAGGGAAGCAATGTGGAGTAATAACAACCAGCTTGTATATTACATATGTTTAGGTTCCCCAAAAGCAGGATGCTGAAACAAGAATTTAGGTACAGGCTGTTTCTTTGGCAGGTGGTCCCAGAAGGCACTGCAAGGGAGTAGAGAAATGAGACAGAGAAGGGATCCTCCCCTTAGAGATGGGTTGGACTGAGTCTCTGAATGTCACTCTGAATGACGAGGAATTTTAGGTTATCCACCAAATTGCACCCCTCATTAGTTAAGGGTTGTCTGGGAGCATTCACTTCCTGGTACTTTCAGCCTGTGTCTTTCCTCCTTTGTGTGGTCAGAGGATAACCTCAAACAAAAGATGCTGCAAGAAGTCTTGATAGTAAATGGGAACTGCGCAGGTGGCCTCTAGGTAGGTAGGGGGAAGCATGACTTTGTGATGATATATATATATATATGTGTGTGTGTGTGTGTGATGGTGAATTTTATGAGTCAACCATTATTGTGGGTCTTTCTGTGAGGGTGTTTTTGGGTGGGATTAACATTTAAATCGGTGGAGTTAAGTAAAGCAGATTGCCCTCCATTTTATGGGTGGGCTTCATCCAATCAGTTGAAAGCCTGAGTAGAACAAAAAGATTGACTCTCCCATTAGTAACAGAATTCTCCAGCTAACTGCCTTCAGACTTCATCTGCAGCATCAACTCTTCCAGCCTGATGACCTTTGAGCTGAACCTTTGCTCTCCCTGGATCTCCCACTCCACTGGCCCACCCTGTGATTTTGAACTTACCAGTCTCCACAATCGTGTGAGTCAATTCCTTAAAATAAATCTCTCTGTCTCTCTCTTTTATTGGTTCTGTTTCTCTGGAGAACCCTGGCTAATACAGTATGCCTGTGCTTGATTTCTTCTGGTTAAGAAAGAAAGCAGTACTACTTTTGGACAAAGAAGGTAATGTGTGTTGGTTTTATGTGTTTTATTTTACCTATAAAATAAATTGATATTCTGATAATTTTTCTAAAGCTTGTAAAACGCTTTAGTTAAATCTTTTTTAAAAGGTAACCAAAAGTACAAACCCAGATAACTTTAAGCTCTTAACACCAAGCACCATCACTGACAGAAGCAATTTCATTTCAGGAGCATTTTATTCTGCATAAGAGGGGATACAATGGTACAAATCTGCAGTTTGGTGGTGGTGGTTGTTCTTTTGGGAATTCTGCATGTGTAGGCTATAATTTTTTACAGTGGGTTTAGCTCATAATACATTCTGTCCATGAAGCACATTACCGTTGAAGGTGTGTTTGGCCTTTGCCTGTTTATTGCTACCCAGAGTATATATAATTAGAAAGAATTTATTATTTCCTAGAAGGTGTTAGGTGCCCACTCTTGTCTCTCTGATTCTTTTGATTCCTAAGCCCCTGAAAGGAACTCTTAAGAATAACTCTGGATGCAGGTTGGCAAAATAAATGTATTTTGGTTTGTACAGTCTGAAATTTCTCTACTGCATATACTGTATTGTTTTGCTACTTGTCAATATTCAGTCGAAGTCCCTTGAACATCTGAAAAGCTAAGCCTGATAAGAAGCATTAAACAGTCTCTTATTTTCTGCATTATAAAACTAATTTTCAGAGCAGCAATTTGTATGAAGCAAATAATCAGATTATTGCCTTTATCTCTAAGTGTTTCCCAGATGGAACAGCATATAGAACAGTATATTATGCAGCTTGAGTTGGATGTACATCAAAATCATTAGCTTATATTGAAAGCTTCACTGGGAAGATTAGAACTATAGTCAAGATAAAACTAACTCTTCAGAGATGAATTCCAATGAAGTAATGCCAAATAAGTGGAAAAAGGCATCTTTGGAACAAATATTTGTTGTCTATATTTAATATTCTTAGATTTCTATTGGACAATCTAAAGCAGAGAATTAGTGAGTAAGTTATTAATTTGGAGATGATATTGGGAAGAGAATGTTTATTTTCAACTATCCCTGTTTTACTCATGGCATTCTGCATATTAATAGAATAAAAACAATTGCTGGCTGTATTAACATATTGTGGGATGTAAGTGACAGAAACTCGGCCTTCAACATAGCCAAGCAAAACTGGAGAGAGTGACAAGTAGAACCAGGTACTTGAACACTTTCAAGATTCTTACTCTGGGTATCAGCTTCATGCTTCTTTGACTTTCCTCTGAGTATCTTCATGATACCCAGACCAGACTGGCTTTCTCCAAATGGCAAAAGATGACCAGTGATAGTTCCCAAGTTTTACATCTTTAATTATACTTGCTGGAGAAAGTTTGACTTAATATACGTCGACTCATGTACTTATGAAACACACACCTCTCCCCAGTTTAATGTGGGAACACTCAGCCCTGGCAAGGAAATGGGGGCTTCATCACTGAGTACCTGCCACATTCCAGGTAGAGTTTACCTAGGGCTTTCTATACATGATCTCTAATCACGGAATTCTTTCCAAGTAAGCCTCACTCTTTTCCAGATCAAGCATAAAGTGGTTAAATCACCAAAGTCACACTGCTAATAAATGATGTATCTGGGATTTCAACTTTATTTTTTAAATTTTACTTTAAGCTTCTGGGTAGCATGCTGCAGAATGCTTGCAGGTTTGTTACTAGTCATACAATGTGTCATAGTGGTTTGCTGCCCACCGTATCAATCTGTCATCTAGATTTTAAGCCCTACATGCATTAGTATTTTCCTAATACTCTCTCTCCCCTTGCCACCTCCTGACAGGCCCCCAGTGTTGTGATGTTCCCTCCCTGTGTCCATGTGGTTCTCACTTGTTCAACTCCCACTATGAATGAGAACCATGTGGTGTGTTGGTTTTCTGTTCTTGCATATAGGCTTGCCTGAGGAATGATGGGCCTTCAGCTTCATCCATGTCCCTGAAAAGACATTAACTCATCTTTTTTATGGCGCCTTGCATAGTCTCCATGGTTGTATGCCTGGTCTCACACATTTTCGTGTCTCGTATCCAGTCATCATTGGATGGGCATTTGGTGGTTCCAAGTCTTTTGCGTATTGTGCAATAGCTGCATATAATAAACATACGTTTACGTGCTGTCTTTATAGTAGAATGATTTTATAATCTTTTGGGTATATACCCAGTAATGGGGTTGCACTAGGCTCAAATGGCTGTTTCTGGTTTCTACGATCCTTTGTAGGTAATTGCCACACTATCTTCCGACAATGGTTGAACTAGTTACACTCCCACCAACAGCTGTAAAAGCGTTCCTTTTCTCCACATCGTCTCCGGCTCTGTTGCTTTCTGCATTTAATGATCACCATTCTAACGGGCCATGAGATGGCTATCTCATGGGTTGGTTTGATTTGCATTCTCTAATGCACCAGTGATGATGCAGCTTTTTTCGTATGTTTGCTGGCCGCATAAATGTCTTCTTTTGAGAAGAGTCTGTTCATATCCTTTGCCCACTTTTCAATGGGGTTGTTTTTTACCTATAAAGTTGTTTAAATTCCTTGTAGATTCTGGATATTACACCTTAGTCAAATGAGTAGATTGCAAAAATTTCTCCCATTCTGTAGGTTGCCTGTTCACTCTGATGATAGTTTCTTTTGCCGTGCAGAAGCTCTTTAATTAGATCCCATTTGTCAATTTTGGCTTTTGTTGCAATTGCTTTTGGTGTTTTAGTCATGAATTCTTTGCTCATGCCTATGTCCTGAATGGTATTGCCTTGGTTTTCTTCTAGGGTTTTTATGGTTTGAGTTTTACATTTAAGCCTTTAATCCATCTTGAGTTAATTTTTGTATAAGATGTAAGGAAGGGGTCCAGTTTCTGTTTTCTGCATATGGCTAGCCAGGTTTCCCAGCACCATTTATTAAACAGGGAATCTTTTCCCCCATTGCTTGGTTTTGTGAGGTTTGCCAAAGATCAGATGGTCGTAGATATGTGGTGTTATTTCTGAGGTCCCTGTTCTGGAGTTTCAAATTCATCTTCATCTGTGTTCCTTCCTCTGTACCATGCTGCTTCACTAAAAAGTTTGTTTTGTTTTGCTGTGTGACACGTGACATTCATAACACAGTTTGGTCAGTAATATGCCCTTTTGCCTGTTAGATACCCTCAGCTTTTGTCACATTTATTCTAATCCTGAGCAGTGGGAAAACAATTTTAGATAATTTTTTTCCAACTTCTGCAAGTGGTAAAATGCACAAGTGTTAAACTCGGATGAGTATTATTTATAATGATTAGTCAACCTAGACTGAGAAACCAGTGATATCATGAAGTTGTGCTTTTAATGTGAGAGTCTCAGGTGCCCAATTCTTTCCCTCCCCAGTTCACTGTGGTAGACAGTGTTGAATTTCACCTGAGCTCTGAAAACAGTAACAGTTTTCTGTTCTGGGAAACAGCTTGTCACCAACCACCCTTCCCATGTGACTTAGATAAGGCTTCTTGTCCACTCTTGACTCTTTCTCATGACAAATAAGATGACTCCCTTGTTTACCCGTGACAAGGACAGATACACACCCTCCAATTTCACATGCTTCGTCTTATGAATAATTAGATGGATTGTTTGTCCTCCTGTAACTAGCTAGGCACAGAGATAAACATTTTCTTTTAAGCTGACTGACTGAGACTTCTCCTGATTGCAAAATCAATCCTGACTGTAAACCACTCCACTTATAACTTGTCTACACCTACCTATAAAGGTGTAAGACAAAGCCACCCTACTGGGACACTCTGATCCTCAGATCTGAGGTGCTCCCCATTGCTCCCCATTGCTATAGCCAGAATAAACTCAATTTCTGTACTTGTTCAGTTCTTGTCTTTAATGAGCCATATCAGGTCTCACAGATTGAATTCCATCTCTCCTGACCCAAGTGTGTCTGTGTTTGTGCATACATGTACACTCACGTGTGTACGTCAATATCCTAAAAGAAAGTGTGTACATCAATATCCTGGAAGAAACTTTGGAATTTACATTGAATATGAGTAGCAAACTTCAAATTTTATAACAGAAAACTCCCATGCTCAGTGTAGATTGGTGCTACCGTCATAGATTCAGAAGCATGCCAAATGCTGCTTAGAGAAATCTCACCGGTGATTATTGCCATTTAAGATTCATGCTGAGGACCAGGATAGCTTTTTGTCCAGGTTCATTTAGATTTTCTTTCATTCTAGGAAGCTGTATGTCATAAATGTGTTTTTTGTGTTGCTCCCTTCACCTGTTATAGTTAGAACCTGTATATAACCAGAGCACCATGAGGCCAAATCTCTAGCAAGTGCAAATTCAAAGAAACAGTAATCTGACAAAGTGTAATTGATTGCAAGCAAATTGTAAATGGAGGTTCTCAAAGGACATCAAGAGGCCTCTTAAAACCTATTCTGTTTTCCCCATTCATCTCTTAATCACCCCGAAACTTTTCAGTCAACTGTTTTCTCCCTCTGCCTCCACATACTGAAGGATACCATGTGGAATAGTAGTGTTTGCCTTCTCTCATTCTCTGAAGACATTTCTGTCCTTGCTCACTTAGTTTCTAGGCTTTTGAAATGTAGAATTAAGGTGAGCAGGAAATGAAAAAAACAGAACAGGACTGAGGTTTACTCATGGAAGAAAAAAGAATAGTGATTAAAGGGAAATGAGTGTGCGTGTGTACGTACACAACAGAAAATCACAACTCCTATGTAACTCAGTTTACGTAACACAGAATTTTGCATACAGTAAATTCTTAGGAACTATTTGAAACACATTAATGACTTCCAGCTGTGTGTGTGTGCTTTTTTTTAAAGCAGTGGAACCATGTATTTTTTTAAAAAAAGAAATATTAAGTGGAATTTTAATAAACAAAATAAAACTGAAGTTTGGACAAGGAGCCTGAATATCTGGGTACTCTGCTTCCCCCCTGGAAAAGACAGTTTGAAAAATAGTTAGAAATTCAATAAAATATATGCTATTAATTTTAAAATTAAGAAACAAATCATCATTGTTTTTTTATTATAAAGGCAATATGTTTATTTAGAGAAAATTAAAAATATAAATAACTACTGAATATTTCATAATTTCAGCACCCCAAGATAAACTTTATTAACAATACTGTTAATATTCTCCTGTCCAGTCACCGATTTTTAAATCTGTATCAGTGTGTCAATATATCAGTGTTTTAATATGATGATGCCATGGTTTTTGTTTCTGGTTCGTAGAAAGAATCATATAACATCATTAAAGCCTTAACAGTGATCTTATGTACTGTCCAAAACACATTAAACTGTGGTCTCCAGGTTATTTAAAAGTTGACTTTCCTTTGAGGATTTTTTTCTTAGAGATTGCCATTATCTGCCACATCAAAGGTAATGATCTTTCTCCTCGTTTCTTACACCTGAGTAAATTTTCTGGCTCCGTTGGACTCGCTTCATAAATATCCAAGCAAATGAACAGTCCAAATGGTCTAATTAAACTGTTCTGCATTCTGCTTCCCCTGTCAGAAAGGGCAGAACCAGGCTTCAAGTCCGGGAGTGCAGTAGCAGCTGGAAAAAAAAAAAAATGGCACTATGGGACCTTGAGAGGTCTCCACAGTTTTACAAGGTGCTGTCACTCTGAATGAATTAAATAAATTATTTATTTATCTTAACCTACAGATTCTGTTTAGTCAATTTATTAAGGAAGCCTAAGACACTATTAAAACGGGGCTGAAACGGGGGTTTGAGATTAACTGTGAAATTGATTTATCCTCGTTATGCCTGACTCTCATTTGCCCAGATAACTGAGAATTACACTCTTTTCCTAAGGAAAGAACAGTTCTGGTGTGGGGAAGATAAGAGTGTAAATGAAAGAAGGGACACGAGATTTCTAAGCAACACTCTGCCCCGACTTCTACCTCAAGCAGTTAGGGCAGAAAGAGTCCACTGTCTTTCATATCAAAGCCAAGTTTCAATCGCTCACTTGACTTTAAAAAGTGCAAAGCATGTTCTGCTTTATGTTTTAAACTCTTGACCTGCGATCATTATCAGGTAAGAACCATATCAATTACCATAACTGTAATTGCTTTGCTTTTAATATTATCTAGAAAATCATACACATTAATAGTGGAGCTTTCTATCTCTGTTGAAGAACAATTACTTATAAAATTTACTATACTATGAAAGTAGATGATTTTTATTTCTTTTTTTGTGTGTGCAAAAGAAATCCCAGCATTGAAGTATCTTTAAAAAATTGTTTTTGGGAGAAATACATTAAGTTTTTTCAACAAGATCTTTTAGTGCAGTAGTAATTTCACATTATAGAAATGCAAATGTTTTTTCCTTCAGGATTAATGTGCTTATTTCTTGACTGATGATCAGCCTTTTTATCTGGCAGGGGTGTGATAAGCCGAGTTTGACTACTTATATGTTTTGTTTTACAAAGCTTTATAGTTCCTGTGCTATTTCATTTTGGCTGTAGGCTATAACAGCTTAAAATAATTATTTTAATATCTGGAATTGATAACAACAGTCTAAAAAATACACCATTGTTTGCATTATATCTTCACTTAGAAGGTAATGGCTGTAATAAGATTGAACTCATCTATGAATTAATCACATTGCCTGCTTCATCCTTCCAGTGAATTCTATCTTTTGAACAATGTACAGAGAAACACTGTAAATTTGTAGGTTGTACTTGCTTTTATCTCTTTGGTGGTAATATATTTGTTGAACAGACAGCAACTATCTTTATGGAGGACCACCAAGCTAAGGTAATATTTTTAGGGTTTTGGTTACAAAGTAGATTTCTGATTGTTCTATAGTTTCCAAGGTCAACTGCTGATGGGTGTTTTTTTTCCCATATAAAAATGGGTGCACCAAAATCTCACAAATCACCACTAAAGAACTTACTCATGTAACCAAATACCACCTGTACCCCAATATCTTATGGAAAAAACTCTTGATAAAAGATT